>NW_017535041.1:456486-466651 GCF_001853355.1 Bactrocera latifrons | reverse complement strand
ACAAAAAATTATTTTTTTTGTTAATCCGGGTCAGTTTTGATCAGATGTTATACCATTGAATTTTTAATATTTTGAAATAAAATTCGTATAATTTCCCCCTCATTTCTTCAAGGCAATAATAAAGTTTTGCATAACAAAACCAAAGATTATTAGTTTTTCGATCTGGGTTAATTTTGATCAAATGTTATATCATAACAGAAAATTCCTATACTTTTTTTTATTTTTGAAGTAAAATTCGTATAATTTCCTCCTCTTTCCCTCAAGGTAATAATGAAGTTTTGTGTCAAAAACATAAAGATTAATTTCTTTTTTCAATCCGGGTCAATTTTAATCAGATGCCACAATAATATATTTTTCATATTTTCAAATAAAATTCCTAGGGAATAATGAATTCTTAGAAAATATTGAAGTTTTTTATAAAAAAAAAAACTTCAAACTTATTTTTTGTCAATCCGGGTCAATTATGATCAAATGTTATAACAATGAATTTTAAAAATTTTCAAACACATATTATACTTTCCCTCTCATTCCGCACTGTATGGTATGATATGGAATTACTTTACCTTACCGATTTTTTTGTTATGACTACTTTTTTGTCTCACCTTCTTCAACGTCGCATAAGAATAGTCTTGTATCACATTTAATTTAAGAATTTTACTATTTCTACTAAAAGCACTTAGTAATTTATTTAATTCATTTAATTTAATTTCTTCCTCTTTTCTTATTTCTGTTATACCCTTAAGTGTGTCAAAAAGGGTACACTGAACTCGTTGCCTCCCCAATGGGCGTCATAACTGAACCTACCCACATTTCATCTCTTATTTATTCATACATTTTAACGGATTTGGATTTTTTCACTTTTGTTCACGCGTTCATTGCAGTTCCCTTTGGGTCAAACGCCCGCAGAAAGGTATGAAATTGTGAATTTGTAAAGAAGGAAGTCACAATAAAAATGGCATTAAGGTGCATAGAGGTGGTTTTTGTGAGATGAGGGTGGGTGTGTGTATTCAACTTGTTCAAAAATACAATTTGCTTAGTGCTGAGTGTAGGATTTTGAAAAGGTGAGGTGGCGTAGGGGGGAATTCAACTCAAGTAAAATAAATATTTGTTTTTTATTTCATATTTAATTGAATTTTTCGGTAATAATATGACAAAATAATAGTACTAGTAACCTTATGCCYAAAAAAAATTAATATAACTTCATTACTCCTTCATAACATTTTTCAAAAACTTTGTAGATTTTATGTATTTACAATCAATGTATTTAGTATCAACTATTTTTCAAAAAATTTATAAAAATGAAATTTGACATTTATGACATTTATGACATTACCCAAAAAATAAGTTGACATTGTTTTTATTTTGAACATTTTTTATTTATTCTTCCAAATCAATATCATCCCCTTCAAGTAATCTTCGAAACACTGGTTGTAGTCACTTTCCRGGATGGCCTTCAGWTCCGTCTTCGCTGCGGCTTGAATCTCCTCTATCGTATAAAAACGGTGTCCCCAGAGCGGTCTTTTGAGCTTGGTGAACAGCCAGAACTCGCACGGCGTCAGACCAGGTGAATACGGTGGTTGCGGAACGATATGGGTTGAGTTTTTGGCGAAATGATCATTTAATGCGAATTCTTTGCTCAACAAATATCGACATCGCAAAAAACGAAAAACTCACTTTTAGCAGCTCACAAAACGACACGTATCTCCGTTCCCACGACAGTCGGGTCTACGAAAACCGGAACGGACCCGGATTTTTATCCGGCCAAGGGCTGTCAACTCGGCAGAATTCGGCCGTTACAACAACAACAACAACAACGACACGTATCTCAAACATTAATGAATATTTTGACATGAAATTTGACATAAATGTGACTGACAGGACTACCAACCTAAAAAAAAAATAATTCTCCAAATCCTTCGACGCGTGCAGTTTCAATTCAAATGTCACCTTATTTTTTGGGCACAGATTACAATAAGAAAGTTTAATAATCTAAAATTATTAGCAAATAAAAATGAAAAATTAATGCTACSGATAGCAGAGCAAGGTTTCGATCCTCGGACCTCTGGGTTATGGGCCCAGCACGCTTCCACTGCGCCACTCTGCTTGTCAACACTTCTGTGTCAAGAGTACAATAGAAGCCAGCGTTACAATTTTTTCTTTCACACATCWCAGTTAGACAGCTACAAAATCAAACACTAACAAATTATTACGGTAACTGTCGCAAATGATTATTCAATAAGTTACTTTTACTTAATTATTCGGTGAGCGTACTCTAGTTTGTATATTTGCAAATAATTGTATTTCTTGCTTCATTTGTTGTTAAAAAAGGGAAACTGGTTTGATTTAATCAGACATAATTTGATAAATACAGATTTGTATAATACAAGCTATATTTCTTGTTTAATATTAAACAATCGATTAGCAGCAATTACTTAATTTGTCATTCGAATTACATATTAGTCGCTTATCACATTTCGGCTTATCGCTTTGAATATAAAATAAATAAACTCTATGTTGGTAAAATAACGACAACAACAACATTAACAATATAGCAACAAAGGCTGTTACCAGCTAAAAATGACAACAAAACGTTTAATTCAGTAATGAAAATAATGAAGGCTATCAGTAAGCCCAAAAATTAAATTACTTTAAATAATGCTCTGTGTTTCGGCTACACTGATTTGGTTAAAATACGGGTTACCCATCCCTGAAAATATACCATAAACAATAATAAGATTAAATATTCAACGCTTTGAATTTATATTAATTGCGCCACTTATTGCTGATAATACAGAGAAATTCAATAATATCACAATGTAATTGTAACTGAAGCTAAACGGGAATAATATTTATATGTACGTACATACAATATGTATGTATGTACATACATACATACATATGTTGGTCATTTAATTTGGTTAGAAGCTGAATATCGGTAGAGAAACAAATTTGATAATCGAGTGAATGGATGGATATTTATAATTAGCAAAGCGTTTAATTTCATTTTTAATTAATTAATTAATCCCGTCTTTTCGGGATTTGAAAAATGACAATCCCGAAATTTCGGGACTTAAAAAATGCAATCCTGAAATTTCGTGATTTTTCAAAAGCGAAGACCAAAAATTATATTTTGAAATTTCGGGATTCCGAAGAATATAATGATGCGCCATCCCAACTCTATAATTATGTAAATATCATATTATTTAATTTTATGTTCGGGACTGAATATCAGCAAAGAAACAAAATTACTTAACCGAATGAATAGATAGRTTTTTAGAATCAGCAAAGCGCTTAATTTCACTTTTTTAATTCAGAAATCCAGTTTTCGGGACTTACAAGATGACAATCTTGAAATTTCGGAATTCTTCAAACATTACATTCATTATATTTTGCTGGGAAACGAGTTATTGCAATAAAATACTAAACATACTATTTGTAATTTGGTGATTCCRAAAAATATCTTAATATTATACTATTTACTTTAATGTTCAGGACAAAATATCAGCAGAAAAAATCATTTAAATAATCGAAAGAATTATTAGCTTTTTACAAACAGCAAAGCGTTTAATTTTACCTTTATTTCAATTCATTAATCGGGACCTCAAAAATTACAATCCCGAAATTTCGGAATTTCCCAAAAATTCATTAAATTATCTTAAAAAACAAGTTAATGCAAGAAAATACCAAAAATTTTATTGTGAAATTTCGGAATCCGAAAAATATCATAACTTACTTACTATAGAGTCACTATACCAACTCTATAATTATACAACTATTTACTTTAATGTTTCTGCATATATTTAACAATGATTCTGGTGATAATGAAATATCACAAAAGTACTTGCATACATACAAACATATGTACATACATACTATATTTAATTGCATACATATGTATGTATTTATACGTCAAATATTTTTCGATTAACAACRCTACGCTTTGGCGCATAAGCACAATCACAAAACACTAAAGTAATTAATGTTTAAATTGAATTTTTCCACAAAGTAAATAAATGAGACGTAAAATATGTGCACASCATGCACACAAAGTTGCAATTACACACACATACACATACATAATAATCCGTGGCKTTTCTGACGTCACAAATACTCCCACACATCCAAAGGCATAAGCATTTACGCGCCTATTATTAATTTGCCAATTCCCACGGGCATTAATGGCACAGTCAGCGCTTACGCCTCGCACCTTCTAAATGATTTTCCATTGTTTATATGCATTATTATTATTGTTATTGCTGTTGCATTTCGCTTATCATGCGCATAATCGCGCCTTTTATGTTCGCGGATAATTAAACCAACATAATTAATAATTGATAATTGCATATGAATATTTATGCGCAAACTATAAAAATATGCAGGCAGTCAGTTGAATGAAAAAATATTATACAAAAATATCTCTTATAAATGGATACACATATACATACATATATACATACATGTATGCAAGTTTAAAATTTACACAAGAAATTAGTATAGTGGCGACATACTATATACACATATTTGAGGGATTATATTGCTAATTGCATAAAAATCGCATGCGATAAAATCGKTTAAATTGCTGATACAAGCTGTGTTGAATTTCCAGCAGCGAACTTGCGTGCGAGTTTTCTTTAACAATGTTATAGCATAATTTATTATTGTTCCAGTTACTGAGCCTGCGCCCTTCAATTATGGTCCAGCTTTTACAGTTTTAATGGCTTTGTAATATACTAATAATAATATATATACCAGCTATGAGGGAGAGCTTTGGAATTTGCTACGAAGGTGATAATGTCACAAAGTTGCAATCTAGCGTTCGATTATGTGGAACTTGCTATATTGGCATACGTGCCCTACTTTATCGTAGTATAAACAGTTTCAGTGAGCTTTTAGTGTGATGCTGAGTTTGACTTTTGTTTTTCTTAATTCAGCTTTTATTGAGCTAAGGAACTACTTGTGAGGTGGTAAACTTTTATACTTTTTGTGGCGTCATAAGGTCATCCGAAATCGGTATGAACCAAACATCATTCTCTTAATACTAAGTAACTAGTATGTAGAATAGCTGTTTAACGACACACCTAGGGCTTTAGGGGGGCTATTGTGAAGCCAGYAGGACTTAAACCCTTTACTATATTGTCATCTCCCTAAACCATACCATGTTTCTGATGATGCTTATTAGTACATAAAATTTTATCCGTGCAACCACCGAAATATCGTCAAGTATCCCTCGACCGATGGTTGCGATTCTTTTCCTATACAGACTCTTACATTCTCCACCTCCTGCAAGCTTCTACTGTACTTATACAACAGTCCTACAGGATGGGATATGATCAGGCACGCTTACCSAGAAGTTGCTTTAGCAAGAAGTGGTGCCAGGCCTTTTTGGAAGGCCGGAAAGATGTCGCTGAGGAATGAGCAAATCCAAAGTAASAATGCTCAATGTCTTTTTGGACATCAAAGACATCGTCTACCAAAAATTTGTTCCTCCTGGACAAACCGTCATCGCCAAGTTTTACGTGGAAGTCCTCAAAAGACTGGAAACGAAGGGTCAGTCGGGTCCAACGAGACATCGCAGCCGATTGGAAGTTGCACCACGACAACGCCCTGGCTCACACCACCTTCATTGTGAACAGCTTTCTAAGCAAGGCTGGCATCTCAACGCTTGGACTTGTTTTGTTTCCGTTCCAGAAAAGGCTAATGAAAGGGGACCCGAGCAGCATGCACCTCGGCTCTCAAAGCTATTCGAGAGAATTTCCACTATTCTGTGGTCTAATCTTCACAGTTACCAGGAATATCATTATATCTTCGAATGAATCAATGCAGGTTTATCGTGAAATATCTTTGACGAAACCCTTAGAGACTTTAATGACTTTAGAGCCGCGAGGCTATAACTCCTTCACACTATTTTCAAAACAAATAGGGTTTCTTTATTTGCTGTGATCTTCACTTGGAAGTCAGTACAGTAGTCTGGCAGAACGATTTTGGTTGTCCAATTTTACTGAAAAGATATCCACTACTTGGGAACCATCCGTATAGTTGCTTATTAATTTTGACTGATTGACCACCTCTTTTTTTTCCACTCTTCTCTGGCAGAGAAGACTATATTGTAAGAATTCGTARCATATCGAATTTATTTCCACTTCAGTCGCGACCTTCTGCGACTCCGCCCACTGAAATCACGCCAACAAATTAAAAATGCATTTAACTCATAATTTGTTTGTGTTGCTGTCGCAAAACTTGTCGCAGTTCATTATTTGACCAAATCCTTGGCCAAGCGAACGAAATTAAAGTTCAAAAGAAGAAAAGTTGCGAGAAACAAAACAAAAAAAAAAAACTGAAAACCAGCTAAACAAAAAATGGTTGTCAAAGATACGGAAGTTACAAGGCACAGGCGTTCTACGTACAAACTTACCACTCGTACTCGAGAAACTCAATTCTGCGAAGAAGAAGAGGAAAGCGCGGGCCATAAAGACAGCCGGTTAGTTGGTGGCGGTGGGACTGGAGTGTGATAAATTCAGACAGATGAACAAACTTGGACGRCAAAGTGCAATTAAAATAATTCGGACAATGGTTTTAAACAAAAGAAAGACAAACAAGCAGGGCCATAACACATAGTTGCAATGCAAAAGTCGGGTTAATAGGGGAAGCAACCGGCAAGAGCAGCATAGAACTTGAGCTTGTTGTACGCGTAAAGTTGCAATAGTGAAAGCCACATCAGCGACGCCAGCAAATAAATCGCATGGCCGAGAGAGATGAGAAATATTTGTGAAAGAATTTCGTAGCGCCGTGGCAAAGGGTTCTGGTGGCGGCGGTGGGGGTGCAACAGCGTAGAACAAAGGAACTATGCGAAGGATTGTCGAGTGACCAGAGCGCATAAAATTGTAAGAATGAAAATAAAAGAAAATAGAAAAAATAAAAATTAAAGCCGAAGAGCTAAGCTGAGGGATGTGGATAAACTTTATGGACAGGAATAGTTGCGAATCATGGCCACAAGCAACAACAATACTAGCACCAAGCAAGAAGCAACAGTAATGTAATGCTACAAAACCAGAAGCCTTGTGTAAAGGGTTAAGAAATCTGTAAGATGAACGCTCGCCAAGCCAAGAAAATAATAATAGTTTAAGTTACCGAACGACGAACGGAAGARAGACAAAAAGTTGCGGCAAAAGTTTAGTATGTTTCCTTAAATCAGTGATAAACCAATGGCGCAAATCACGGTTGCTAAGTAACGCAGRCCAAGGCACCGAACGCCAGCTAACCGGGGAGCAAGAGGCCATAAGTCAACTGAGAGGTCAAGAAAACCGCTGTAACCGCAATTGCAACGGAGCACAGCAAAAAAATGTTAGAAGGATGCGTTTGAGAAGAGACCACGGAAGACAGGCACCAAGGAAACATAGGAAAGTTAGCAAAAAACTAAAAAAAAAGTTGGCAATAATAATGAATGACGAGCTAAATCTGTTATGAGACCTTATGCTTTAAAAATAGTAAGAATGGAAAAAAACCACTTCAGCTTTACAGGAAGCTTTCACTTTTAAAACGTTATAAGCTACAAAGTAAACGTGTGRGAATATACTTAGAATAAATAGATGAAGCAAAGTGATGAGACGAGAGAGGATGCTCGCGTTATCAATAWATATTAAAAGCCATTAGACACGGAAACTGAGAGGCAAAGCTTCAAAGTTAACACGAAAAAGGTCTGCAAAATTGGATATAGCGTGGTGTGCTATGCGTGCGAAGCAAAGGGTAGAGAAAATAAAAATAAGAGAATAAATATAAATATCCACAAATKCAATGCTGCTATTCTTCTTCTTCTTCTTAAACATGCCGCTAATGCGCTCATCGTTCATCACCTGTTTGCTTGCACCGTAACAGCATCTGTGCTTGAAGGTGTGTGTATGTCTGGGAGACTCACTGGGGTTGCAGAAAGTACCAAACTCAAGTCAACATTTGAAAACAACTAAAAGACGCACGCACATGCAACACAGTAATGCGCAGATAACTTGACTTTAGTAGTTCAAAACTGAGTGAGAAAGTGTCTGCTTTCAAAGCAATAACATAACAAAACAAAGCACGATAATGAAAAAACAAAAGRTGAAAAATGCCTCGGAAGTGCAACTAACAACTTTTGGAAAACTTGCAACATCACTAACACACAGGTAAGACAGTGCCACAAGCAGACAAGTGAAGCAGACAGTGAAATAAGCACGAATTGCAACGAGAAAATAACTGCATTTTGACTGATTGACTTAGTGCTGCGTGCTTGATGATTTTGCATAGGTGCATTGATAGTTCATCCCTGTTGCAGGGGAGCTAAGTGATGGATGTGTGTATGTCTATACAATGTATGGCATTTCTGAAGCTCTTCCCTTCCTCGAAATTAAGTTTGTCACTTCACTTTTCATTTTAAAAACCGTATCTTCGAGTTGCGGCGAAAGATAGTTTAAGTTTGCTTTAGTAATCATTCTTAAAAATAGCGGTAATTGGGTTGCAAATGTACATGACTTTTAGTTTAAATATCAGAGAAGCTTTCGAAACCTTTTTAACAAAGCGTTGCCTTGAAGCCTTGATAACTTCTAAAGAACAGTTGTCTTCGTTGGCCATTTCTCTGCTCGAATCGAATTTATATGTGAAAGCAACAACAAATTTATCGAGTTGAATTGAAGCAAGAGAGTATTTCGATTCGCTGAAGAGTAACGCTTGGCGTATCGAAAACAAAAATTATATGCCTTAAATCGATCCTTTACCTTCCTTCTGGGTTTCTACCTACGATAGTTTTATTTTCCTTCTCATCTTTAGATGAGACCAATCTCATTGTCTCGGAAAAGTAAATGAAAATTAAATTGATTTTCTACAAGCAAATAGTGTTAGTTTCGGATTACACTCAAGCTTCATCGGAATACTTTTTTAAATTTTATTACAATACCTTTTAAGATTTATCAAAAAGCTTTATAATTTGTATCAGAAAGCTTTTTAAGCTTTATCAGAAAGCTTTTTAGACTTTATCAGAAACTTCTGATACAGCAACTGGATTAGGTTCCCGAAACGATATCTTATTTTCTAAAATGATTTCTTCAAGTAATTCGAATTATACTCAAGCTTTATCAAAGTCGTCGCTTTTAAAGTTTTATTAGAAGCTTTTTAGGCTTTATCAGAAACGTCTAGCTTTAAATTTTATCAGAAAGCCTTTGAGCGTTATATGGAAGCTTTTTAGGCTTTGTCGAAAAGATTTGAAGCTTTCAAGATTTTGAACCAAGGAACTACGAATTTTTACCAGATATTTATTGGTCTGAGTGAAAGCACTTCRAAAATAATTCAATCTTCTACGATAATATTCCTAAAAAACGCTTTTTAGTGCGATTTCTACACATTTTAGAGTAACATGTAAAGGCGCAACAGATGTCTATGTTTAGAGAGGCCTTCCAGGACGTGGTGCATCCTTAAAATCGAAAATGCCGGAAAAAAATTTTGCAAACCAATTTTGGAATTKCCTTTCTTAAACTGATTCTTTACTGTCCTTTACTCCGCTTAAGCGATTATAGAAAAATTAACATCAACGTGGCGGTCGTTTCATCTTCGCTAATTGGAGATTCCAAGCGAAGCTCAATCTTTCTGCACCTGCTCTTTCTTACGGAGGGAGGTTTTCCTATTCCCTTGCTTCCTCTGACGGTTACTGTGTCGAATACTTTCAGAGCTAAAGTGTTTTTGATTTGATAGTAAACAGTAAAATATGCCGAAAATGCTGTTTACGATCTTCCATCTTCGATAGGGTAGCAAACCAAACCATTCCAAAAAAATTTAGAATTAAAAAAAGAGTCTTGCTATATCAGTAGTTCAAATATATAACGGTAAATCGKTAAATCAGTTAAATATGAATTTGGCTGCTGTCATCAGCAAAATTACTTGTTGGACAAAGAGATATTTCAAATTATCTGCTGAAAGTTCGAAATGGAGTCATATTGGGTTCTTCGGCTAGCGCTTATGATCCAAATCATAGCACTAAAAGCAAGCGGTCCAGGAAACTCAAGTTCATGCTTCTACGTCGATATATCAAATAGAACTATATTTATAATAAAAAAGAATTGTTCGAAAGAAAATAACTTTTATATTTCCCTAGTATCGGTGTGTCGCAATTGATGAAGCCAGGTCCTTCTCCACTTGGTCCTTC
>NW_017535041.1:444113-455911 GCF_001853355.1 Bactrocera latifrons | reverse complement strand
TATAATACAAAACTTTGACATTTCGCTGGTCCACAATATGAATACTTCCAGCAATGATTCACCACCACACACAAAAGTAGGCTGTGCTGGTAAATACTTCCGTACCCGGTGAATGCAACAATGTTGCTGGTGGAGTATTTTTCAATTATTATTTGTAAATAATAAAATATCAACAGTGAGTGCAACAGAAAAATTGACGACAATATGATTTTATACATGTCGAAAACAGCACAATGCCTTCGGTAAACATACAAGTATGGGAATCAAAATTTGCATACATACATATATGTATATAGTAAACACGTGTGTGCATATGTTTGTGTTTATGCTCAGTGTAAACAAAGTTACGTATAAAATTGGCAACAAGTTAAATTTTCACAATACTGCCAATGTCAGTTGCTGTTGATCAATGGCCAATGGCGGCGGTGTATTGTTGTAAAGCAACAATAATTGGCAAACGGGCCATGCTGATGTCAAAAGTGATTCGTGCGTTAAATTAAAATAAATAAAATATTTTCAATTTACTGACTATTCCACGAGAATGCCGTTACAAATGGAGTCTACCACATTTTCAAGCAASAAATGGTGAATATCACATATCGAATTTAAATTCGAACTCAGGCTGCTGTGGCCACTATTTTTCTTAGCTAAGCAACTTAAAAAATATATATTGGGTAGACAAAAAAGTTTTTTCCTATTTTGTCAATAGATGTCGTTGCACTCGTATATCTCCAGTGCTGCCAATCATGTCATAYCATATTGTGTTGGAAAGGTTTAAGTTTCATTTAAAAAAAAAACCCAAAAATGCAGGGAAGGTGAAAAAAGTTACAGATGTTCAAAAATGAGTGAAAATAATGAAGAAATTCCCTATATTTTGAAAATGTTGTATAAAAAAGGTAAGAATGCCACGCAATGAAATTTGGGAAGTTTACGGAGACGATGCTGTTTCAGTTCGTGTAGATTTGTGAAAGATGCACCTCGCTCTGGTCGACATATCGTTGAAAAAGTCGATGAAATTATGGAAAGGATTGACGTGGCATCGCTAAGGAACCTGTCTCTTATACACATCTAGATGTGTATAAGAGACAGAATCAGCGTCATATTGGGTTCTTCGGCTAGCGCTTATGATCCAAATCATAGCACTAAAAGCAAGCGGTCCAGGAAACTCAAGTTCATGCTTCTACGTCGATATATCAAATAGAACTATATTTATAATAAAAAAGAATTGTTCGAAAGAAAATAACTTTTATATTTCCCTAGATATCGGTGTGTCGCAATTGATGAAGCCAGGTCCTTCTCCACTTGGTCCTTCCAACGGAGTGGAGGTCTTCCTCTTCGCGTAGCCGCTGTCTTTTAATTCGCTGAACTATGTCAATGTCGTCGTATATCTCGTACAGCTCATCGTTCCATCGAATGCGATATTCGCCGTGGCTAACGCGCAAAGGACCATAAATCTTTCGCAGAACTTTTCTCTCGAAAACTCGCAACGTCCACTCATCGGTTGTTGTCATCGTTCAAGCCTCTGCACCATATAGCAGGACGGGAATTATGAGTGACTTATAGAGTTTGGTTTTTGTTTGTCGAGAGAGGACTTTGCTTCTCAATTGCCTACTCAGTATGAAGTAGCACCTGTTGGCAAGAGTTATCCTGCGTTGGATTTCTAGGCTGACATTATTGGTGGTGTTTACGCTGGTTCCAAAATAGACGAAATTATTTACAACTTCAAAGCTATGACTGTCAACAGTGACGTGAGTGACAAGTCGCGAGTGCGACGACTGTTTGTTTGATGACAGGAGATATTTCGTCTTGCCCTCGTTCACTGCCACACCCATTTGTCTGTCTCTTATACACATCTAGATGTGTATAAGAGACAGGTACTCATCGTCCTCAGCGAATATATCGCCTTCTTCTACTTTGCCCAAATCATCTATAAATATGACTAGCATCGAAAAAATAAAAAATAAATTTAATTTAATATACAAATATTATTTGCTAACAACAAAATATCCAACAAAATTACATACATACAAAAAATGTTTACAATTATTAACTACTTCACAGTTACAAAATAGAGAGAGTGCAATAAGTACAGTGAGCACACAACATATAATACGTAAGTACACAACATATAATACGTAAGTATACAGTGAACTTCGGTTGTATGTGTAGCGTGTGTGTACAAGTATATTTATGTGAGGCGGTGCAGATTCTACACATAGACATGGATCAAATGCTAAAGTTGTTTACTTGCACTATCAGGTCGCTGCTGTGGGAGTGGTAATTTTAAGTCACGATGTGGCGGATAATTTATATTCGCGGGCAGGTGTGGTTGATAGACGATCGAGGGGAGACTAAAAGCAAACGGAATAAAAACAGTTTTGTAACAAAAAAATGCAAAACAATGTATCATCAAAAATATCGAAATTAAATTTTTGTTTGCTTACGATTCACTACATCGTAAAAAATGTAGTATAAAATTTTCAGCTTCCGCTGTCCGATATAACCTATATATTATACATCCAATATATAAGCAATATATATACAAAATATAACCAATATATAAGGAATATATATCCAAAATATAACCAACATATAACCAATAAATAAGCATTTAATAACCAAAACTCATTTATTTTTCAATATGAGTGGTTTCTATTACATCGGTTTTCTTTCTGCTCTAAACTTACATATGAAAAGTGATGTTACATTGTTTTGTTTKTTAGGTGACGATATATAAGTTTATGCACGCGCTCTCTTTACAATATATTTTTTTTTTTCATTGAATGAATATTTATGACCCTCACCTTGTTCTATTGGCGCTTTTTGCCTCCTTCACAGCTGCCGTAATGTTTTCATTCTCTCTTTTGTTGATCGTSTCTGTATTCACAGCTTCGAGTGCGGGCAACAAATTTGACTGCTCTTCGTTATCATTTTCTTTTCGYCTGCGATCCTCCATATACTGTCTGATCAGTAGATCCAGTTTATCATCAATATCGGTCACCTGGTGGTATGAGTTAATTAAAGTTAAATTATTATAGAAATAATCTAATAATTGAAGGGGGAGAAAAAGGCAGATTTGAAAGCATAGATTTACTTGTCGCTCCATTTTGACCACTCTGGAAGCTAAGCAGATTTTCGATGCATCCTTGATTTTTGGCGCACGCTTGCCGCCCAATATTAGATCCAATCTAGGTGAAGGTATTAAAATAATAAATTCTAATGTTTATTAAAAACTTAAGAAATAGAAAGCAAAAGATAAATAAAATCTTTCATAATTTTTTTTTTTTCAGAAATATGTCATTAAATTCTATGCTTGTTTTCGTCTATCTAAGCAATTATTTTGTATTCTCGTCGAAGATTTTTTCGCGTAAAATTACAGACCTTGTTAAAACGTCCTACAGTCCTTAGATCGCGGTGAAAACCTCAATTAAACKCTATTATAATCTAAGACTTTCAGTCAGTTTTATTTTTACCTCGCGTGTATATTTTTTACTCGCATCAACAGGTCCGCGTGACCAGCCGCATACTGTTCCAGTACATCTTTCACATCGTAGGGTTTCAAGGCTTCTTTGAATTTTCGACGGGCAACCATAAACTTAAGCTATGTGGTGAAAATTAAAATAAAAAAATAAAAAACAGAATTGTAGTATTGAAAAAATATATTTGAAACAATAATTAAAAAATATATTTTAATCAAAAAATTTTGAAGAAATATATATACATATATGCAATATATAAGTTGAAATATGAAAGGACTTTTTCGACTACCTAATATTGGATATTGCGGGTCGATACCTATTTTTTTCTATAAAATCGCATATGCGGGAAACGTTCTACGGACCATTCTGAACATCTTTAACTGAGAGACTATGGGTCTTAAAGCGGTTTCAAAGATCTAAAGCCATTACTAAGGCGAAATTTAAAAATCTGAGTAATTGGTTATGTGGGAGATATGTGATATAGTTTTCCAATCTGACCGATGTCAACAGATGGTCAATAGCATATCAAAATGCACCTATGTATTAAATTTMATTCGGATATCTCAGAAACTGACGAACAAATGAAAATCGCARGTTCGAAATTGTATTTAGACGCATGACTCTTAGGCAAATTTTTTTTAGAATGATCCGTACAATATTTCTCGCATACGTAATTTTTAGGTTTTTTTTTTTTGGCTTCTTGTAAATCGACCCGCTCTAATATAATATACATATATGTATATAGAATGTATTTTTACGAAATGAAAATAAAAAATATATAGTGAAAATATTAAAAAATGTTGAAAGTATATGCTTTATAAACTTTTATGAAAAAAAATCTGCGGTTGTATGTTATATGGAGTCATATTATATAGTTACCATTCTTATAAATCTGATAGCGATTTTGTGTTTCTTCATTAACGTATTGCACTTTGGTGTATATTCTTCATCTACAAGAAAATATTATACAAAAAATAAATCTAATAATAAATTAAAATAAATTAAAACCAACCTTGACTTTCGACAGACTTGTCATTGAAGACCGAAAGATAGCGACCCGACTTCGCTGACTCAATATGTACAATATCGACAGGCGAATGTATGGTTTGGCTACGKCGGCGGCGACTAGGCAAACGTCGCAAGGGGCTTTGAACTTTGAAACTAAATAATTGAAAAATACATAAGCAAMGCTTAGCTGATGCTAACAAACATAAAGAAKCCAATATTCCTAAACTGTACTCACGAGCTAGTGGGACTTGGCATTTGTATAGGTATTTCGTGTATTTTCCATGTGGCTACGGCAGTAGAATTCTCATCTGCTGCATAATAACGCCAAATAGACTGTATTAATGTGGCCGCGGGCTGATAGCGACTTATCATATGCTTTTGACGCTGTTGTTGTTGGACTTTCAAGGCGAAACCGCTGCCCAAAATGCCCTGTGAATATTGTTATAGATTAAAAAACAAAGTAGTGATCTCCAGAAAGAAATAGAAATAGGAAATGAAGTAAATTCCTCGAGGAACTCACCGCCGGTAGTGCAAAGAACGAATAGCTCAACAAAGTAACAATCGAACCGATGACTTTACCCTGCCAGGTTATGGGCACTGAGTCGCCATATCCGATAGTGCACATTGTTATCTGCAAGAAAAGTATAYAGACGCTGGCTTAAACTTCGGTACAGTACTGGATATATGAYATATTACTTACAACACCCCACCATAAAGCTTTCGCAAAATTGCTGAATTGCTCATTGACATCACGTTCAACCAAATAGACTAGGAAGGAAGAGAAAGTGAGACCCAGAAAACCGATGTAGACAGATGTGAGTAGTTCCTGAAAAATAAAAAAGAGTATACAAAAGCYTGAGATCTCATTTTAAGCTTTCAGAGCTTTAATCCTTCACAGCTCCGTTTACCTGTCTATGTGCGTAGACAACACTCCCTAAAAGTTTCCAACTACCACCACGTCGATCCATGCGCAACATGCGCAAGATCTGAAAGAACCTCAGCGCACGCAAAGTGCTGGTCGCAAACACACGACGTGGTGCGCCCTGCGCCAAAGCAATTATCGAGGCGGCGATGGTAATGAGGTCTGAAAAAATATATTTAAAATTAAAACAAAAAACAGCAAAYYCGTATAACCAAAGCTAAAACCGACCTATGATGCAAAATGTGCCAGTCATGAACTTAAAGCGTCCCAGAAGACCCTGATAACGTGAGCGTACACCTGCCGCCCATAACCTGCAATAAAGTTGGAAAATTCGTAAATGCAAACTGCAGACTRCTACACAGTCTTCAGTCTCCTCCATAGAGRAGACTTTTACTCGGAGGACAATTACCTACCGCACAACAAATTCAATCGTGAGCCAAAATACCACCAATACCTCCAGACGATATAAGGAAAATGATGCCTCTTTTTCATATTCGTTGATAGTGGCGAAAATACTCAAGGCTAAACAGGTGAAGATCAAAATAAATCTGCGAAGTAGGCACGAGTGATAAGCGTCGTGAACATATCATCAAATATTGGGCAGAAAAAATCATCCACTTACACCATTATGTGATAGGAGATTGCGATAAGTCCGCGTGGACGCTCCAGAAAATTATAAATACGACCTTGTATGATCCGGTAACGTGCATCACGTCGATGTGTACCGCGTGTGTAGGTAATAGATTTACCCAGCAGCGACATTCGAGGGATTACAAGGCGCTTCGTTGTGGGCCGATATTTTCTCTTACATAATCTGTTGAGATATTAAAAGGAAAAAGGATTATTTTCAATTAGGTTTTTTACTTGAAGAAAGCTCAGTCGGAAACTAGTATTCAAAGGAGGAACAGAACTAGACATCCGACTTTTCAAACGTAACTTTCTTTTGATTTCAGAATAGTATTTTATTTATATCTGTACTTAAAAGAACATTTATAAGAGTTCAAGCATAAGAGAGTTAATTATCCGGTTGAGGAATAGGTTGTATTTTTTTCTTAAGGTTTTACATGGGTTTACGGATTTCAAAACCTCGAATATTTTTATTGTCTTATTAAATTGTACAACACGTCCAGAATATTGTCCTAAACTTTCAAGTTGAWCCGATTAATATTTTCGGAGATACAGCCTTGACAACTTGTGCACTCGAGGCTATCTAGGCTAAGTGCGAGTTCTTTAAACGCGTTTTTCTTGAAACCGTGTTTTTGAAGTCGAAGTACTTGACCGATCTTCATGAAATTTTACACAAATCTTTGAGATACAATTATTAAAGGCTTGGACAAATGATTATTTTTTCGACTAAAACTATTTGAAATAAAATGCCGGGAAAGTTTTAATTATTGTTTTTTTTTTTTTGTAAATTTCTGCCAAAATCCAATTTTTCAGTTTTTTTCCTTCGTCCAAGTTTTAAGTTAAGGTTTAAAAAACACTTATATCTTCCACTTTAGATTATCCGGTTAAGAGTTATCCTGCCAACGTGGGCGCATCTTTTTTCCGAGGAGTTTAAAATATTMTTTTCCAAAAATTTCAGTATTTTTTTTAATAGTGTATGTTTGTAACAATTAAAAAGTCGAATAAAATGAATGTATATTTCTAATTAAAAATATCTGTTTCTTTAATAATAAAATATTTAATTTTTTATTTGAGAAAAAAACCTATATTTTACCCGAGGAAACCCATGTAACCCCTTAAGAGAACTTTGATAAGATAAGTGGAATCGAAGCACAAGAGAGTTAAATGTCCTGTTGAGAGATAGATTACTTTACTCTCTTAAGTTTTTTGTAAGGTGTTCAGGATATTTTATCTGCTTGGTCTACATGTACATATATCATAAGCATGATCAAATCAAAACCAGCCTAATATCTTAATAAGAAAATGTTCTTGAACGGCAAAAAACACCGAGATATGGTATAAGATCGTTTTAGCGTCCTTGCTTATTTTATATTATCGACGAAATATCTTACGTATGCACTACACTTTTCTTTCAGATCATCATGTTTAAGTCTGAGAAGTGTTTCTAGTGACGTAGACACGACATTTACAAAGGTTTTATTAAAGAAAGGTCCTGCAAAACTTGCCCCAATTTAAAGTCCTTGTTATAAATATTGAACGCTTCATTATGTTCATCCATATAGTCAGCCATTTCTGTTAACTTTTTTTATATTCTTAAGAATTAAATGTTGTTGCTGGTTTTAGAAATTAAACTCCAAATTCTTTTAAGTTCATTTATCAATTAGCCATGAAAGTTTTGCGCCTCTTCAGCTCCTTCCAAGCCGCAATCCGAACTCTTCCTTTAACAAATTTCACTTTCACACACTGCAATATCCGTTATTTCTACTTTGAAACTATAAACATTCTGAAACTTCTTTCTCTTCACTGTCTGCAGTCTTTAAAGTTCAATGGTAAAATGAACTTATTGAAGGTAACTGTGACAGTTAACCCAACACCTAGCCTATAGTTTTTTTTTTTTGCATTCACACACCTTACAATTTAACCATCATAATATGATATTGATATGACTACTTAACGCTATACAGTTTTTATGACCCCACCAAACCCGTTCAGAGCCCGTCAAAACAGATAATTTCCACAAATTTACCCAGATCACTGAATATGACATTAAAATGTTAAATAAATTTGAAAATAAGTAAGCAACAGTAAGCATTTTGTTATATTGAATTTTTATCTATTTCATACAGACAATTTTATTTCACTTTTTTATTGTTTTTATAGCAAAAAAAAAGAGGCGAGTACTTTATTTGCAAAAAAGGTAGGGTGGCGACGYTTGGTAATTTGAAAAAATTCCATCTTTGACATTTTAAATACATTTATAAATTTCTCTGCTCATCTGCTTGCATTTTTTGTTATAGTTTATGCGTGGTTTTGTTGTTGTGTTTAATAATATACACTTTAATATACATATTTTTTCCTTCATTATTCGGTCAAGCAGATAGCGAGCTGTCAACGCTTTCGTATGTAACGGTAAAGGTTTTAATCAATGCAAATAATTTTGTAATCATTTTATGACAGCGATGATACAACTTTTTGAAAACTTAAACTGAAATTTTAATCGCTCCGCGACAGTGATGTGTGCTCGGTTTRTATACAATACTCTCAATCGTGTGCATGTCTATAGGTAGCTACAAAATAGGCTTTGATTGACAACTTTGAATAAAAAAAACTGCTTTATGCTAATGTTTGGACTTCATTGATGTGCTAAATCAGTTTAAAATTTAAGAAGGAAACTAAAAATAGTTAAATGCACGAGACTTAAAAGCGTCGCAGAACGAGTTTAGCAGCGTTAGTATACGGAGAAGGAGTTTGGAACACTGTACTAAAACCTTTATAGTACTAACTGAGGACATGAGGGTGGAAACCGCAATCTCTTGACTTGCTTGCTGAATCAATAATGATGTAATAAATCATTGATTGAACAGAGAGACCGATACGAAATCCAACCACACWTTTACGTCCGTAATTCCAAGCAACTTTAAATTGGAAATTAGTTTTTCTAAAAAAAAAATTTACTATTCTTAACAAACCACAAAGATATTGGACTTTATATTTTACCTTYGGAGTTTGGGCAGTGATAGTTGGGAAATCTCTTAGAATCTTAGACGGAACAGAGTTAGGACACCCTAGAGCCCTAATCGGTGACAACCAAAATGAGGATAGTCCATTTTTGTAAAGTATTCAGAACTTTTTTGGCTGCTTGTCGTCTTATATAATCTAATTTGACACGAATGCTCTTGCTTTCAATATAGTATATTCGTAGGTTCCACGCTTTATTGACTAATTTGTTGTGAGATATGAAATATATTATTTTTCGGCTGATTTAAAACTTTTTTATGGTTAATGCTGTTGTMAAACCAACCAATTTTGAGGAGCATCCTGTATAGTTTTACGGACTTTTCAACGTCTTTTATAAATTAAAATCTTTTGCAGAAATCGACTGAATAATCCAACACGCAGTGAAGAAATTATAGCAGCCGTAGCTGAGAGTGTACACAACGATCKTAGAGAGTCGATTCGGCGGCGTTCGCAGCAACTCGGACTGACCAAATTTTGTTCAGCGATGAGGCCAGTTRCTGCCTCAATCAGTATGAAAACAAGCAAAATTGCAATGTTGGGAAAAAAGGAGAAACCTGAAAAGATACAAGAACTGCTATTTTACCCAGGAAAACAACAGTTTGGTGTGGTTTGTGGGCCGGTGGTAACATCGGTACAAATCGCTTCGAAAATGATGCCGGTGAGAACGTAACGTAATTGCGACTGATATCGCCCCATGATAATGGACTATTTGATGCCTGAAATTGGAGTTCGTGATCTTGGTGACATTTGGACTCAACAAGACGGCACCACTTCCCACACATCGCATCAATCAATAGATTTATGGAAAGAACACTACAGTGAGCAGATAATTTCGCGTTTTGGGCCAGTCGATTGGCAACCAAGATCGTGTGATATCACGAAAGTCTAAAGTTCACGCTGACAATCCCCCATCATTTCAGGCCTTGGAGCAAAACATCAGCCGTGTCATTCGTTAGTTACCATTCGAAATRCTCGAACGWATCATCGAAAATTGTACTCWTCGGAAATTCGAAAAAAGATAATCTTCAAAAAACTYATGRGGGCYGTTGTAATGACAAATCTTAAAATTAACAAAATATTTTTACCTTAAAAAATTCAATATTATTTAATAATATATAGTAAAATTACTAAGTTTTGTGTTTTTCCATTTCACTGTAAAATTTTGCAATTTTGCAAAAAGTGCTCTATTTTGCATTGAGAGGAATTGATTTAATTAAAAAAATATATTAAGGAGCAGTCTTTAAGTAGATTAAGCTATTTTGAGAATTTTTTATTTGCGAAAAACTTAKTCAATTTCCACTATTAATAAATGTAAATTAATATTTAGAATAAAAACAGAAACAATAAAAAATTGTTGTCAGAAGTGGGATTCGAACCCACGCCCTCAGAGAGGACCAGAAAGCTCCATATGAAACCCACTAYTTTAGTAGTGAGTAAGTTTGCACTTGAGTCTGGCGCCTTAGACCGCTCGGCCATCCTGACACATAATGAAAATTTGTCAAAGTGGGCACTTATGCTCAACGTAAATGATTCTTGTGGTAAAGTACTCATTGTTTTCTCATTATTATTCCTTGCACCACATTTAATAGCGCATAATTGTAGCTGCTGAAATATGACTCATAAATGTTCRCTAATATTTGCGGCTAATAATACTCATAATTAAAATTGGCATGTGCTCTAATAAAAATAACTTAATTTAATTAAAACGGTGTGTAATTAAGTAATTTTAGAAAAAAAGGAAATATAGAAATTAAATTGTTTAGTATGTTTACATGTGTACATAAAGGAATATTTTTTTAGTTATAATAATTTTTTTTCAAATATTTTTGTTACTTTTTTCTTTATAATTTATATCTTTAAATCAAACATTAGAGAAACTACTTATTATACTATATAAAACTGATTATTGCTTTGCTACAAAATAATTTAAAAAAATATTTCTATGTACAGACATTCGAAAATTAATAAATTATTTCCAGATACCATAAATTAAGTGACTAATAGATTTAGATCCAAATTATTTTCGTTTACACCCATCTTATACGACTCGAAGTAAGGCCATAAATCCTGCAGCCAAACACATTGCCCCTGCCACACAATGGGTTAATGGCAAGATGCRTACATAGCTATATATACTACATACATACATATACATATATAATATATGTACATATGGATACGTCTGTTCGCAAATATTATTTCACGAGCGAATTTTCCAACACAAAGAAATTTGAATTTAGAAAAAATCCAAGTATTTATATATTATATTAAATAAAATTAAATTGTCACTCTTATACAATCGGTCGGGTATGGATTTGCGGCAGCCGTCGCTCTCAGCGACTAGCGATTTGACTTGTGTGTTCGTCGTATTGTTTTGTGTGTGTGTACGTGAGTTTATATGGAGCCTATATGAGGGTGTATGGAGCGCAGACGTATGGCGTGCAAACGGTCCGGAGGCAGCTGATTATGGCGTTTKCTTGGGGGTATAAAAAGTGCGACGGAAATGCTTTCAACGCATTACTCGACAAATTAAATAAATACATAGGTGAACAAGTATCGAAAATAATAATAAAAGCAAAATCTGCAAACAAAAACTGTTAATAAAAGTACTTAAAAGTAAATAAAAGTAGGATTTATTCATTTAAGAGTATAAGAAGGCAGCGACAGGCGACGAGTGTTTGCTCAATCGTTTTGAAATAGGAATTATACAATGAGTTAAAAAATTAAAATATACGGTTTTTTTT
>NW_017535041.1:435292-437792 GCF_001853355.1 Bactrocera latifrons | reverse complement strand
TTAAACATAACAAAAATAAATTATGAAAAGCACTACGGCAAATAAGTATTACGATATAATTCATTTTTTTTTTTTACTTTAAAAAAAGGAACTTGTTACAGTTTATGAGAAAAACGGAATGATGACATTCACAGACAGCAACATGCAGGTTTAAGTGATCTTCCTCAATACGACATACATATGTACATATATATATCTCATGTTGCCACACCTTTTGTAAAGCGACATATAAATATTTATGTGTCGGCATACATATGTATTTATGTTTTGACATACAGCTCTGCTCTGTCCCACTCTATTATTACTTGTAGAACGTGTTAGGTGATCGTAAGTAAGCTGTGAACGCAAGCGCTATGATCATGTTAAAAGGTGGCCATAGAATTTGCACTGTCTGCTCTTCAATATGGTATGCTTGCTGAGTTTAGTCGTTGATCTTTGGAGCTTTTGATAGCCGCTGATCTTCATCTTAACTTTATCTGACGATCTTGTTTACGCATTGAACGTTCGATCGAGGAGCTAGCAAACTTGCATATTTTGAAAAGAATCGGGGCRTTGCTGTATGCTAAAAGTGTCTGGCGTGCTTGTTGCAGCAATAAAATGCAATGAAACCCTGCAACTGCCTATTATTATACGCCTTTCGACAGCGCCAAATATTCTGACAACGAAGCTGCGAGAACTTGTTTGTGCACAAAACCATTTTCGCGAGGTCAGCTAGATTTGTTGGTGAATGAAGGCTGGTTGTGTAAATAAAATACATTCTTCATAGATTTTACAGAGATGGAAGGGAGATGGTAATCATTAAATTGCGGATATGGTCTCAGGAGCAACGTCTGGTCCGACTCCGGTCTCCGCGATCATCTAGAATGCTTTAGAATAACTTAAATCAGTTTATTTAATAGAATATGTCATAACCTATTTGAGTAGTTCGCATTTCACTCATAAACTGCATACTTACAGATAATATATTTTCTAGCGACATGTTCAGTTTTTCAAAACAAAAAAAAAAAAAACAGGCAACCCCTTGCTTGGAATAGCTTCGTGCGCGAACAGCTTTTGCTAGATTCGGATAATCATGTAACACCAACATGTAGTCGATTGCGATTTACTTTCGGACTCATACGTGTGAATTCACGACTCAACGTGAACAAATAATTTTTACAGTCTAAAGCATTAKATAGATAAATTCACCAAATCATCGATGAATAAGGGTCCTTGATGCCAAAAATTGAAAAAAAATTAATCGTTGCATTATTGCTGAGTTAATCCAAGTCGAACATTTTTGRCCGAGATGAATATTTTAAGTTACTGTGAACTCAAATAGCTCTCAAAAGTCAAAACTTTCCTGGTATGTTTAAAATAAAAAAAATGTCAAACTTATTGCTGAGTCAATCCAAGTCGAAATTTTTTTGCCGAAATTAATATTTTAAGTTACTGTAAACTCAAATAGTGTTCGTAAGTCAAAACCTTCTGGGTATGTTCGACATTAAGAATGTTAAGCTTATTGCTAGAATTGTCTGTTGCCAGACTGTAACAATAGGGTTGCCAAATTCCGAAAAATGATAGGCAATCTTACGTATTATCAAAATTTTTTTAGCAAAATATACTCAAGAATTATTACAAATTCGGCGATAATTTCACTATGGAGTCAGCCAGTGGCACTAAGGTTCACATTTTCGATATCTGAGAGCTGGAAAAGGATTTATTTAGAGAAAGAGAGGGCTGTCAAACCTAAAGGGTAGAAGTTCGAATTATCTATTGTTAAAGGAAAAAGTCTGATCTAGTTTAAAGGCGTGCCATATGGAAAATACATGGTTACAGTCTGATTTTTTTCATTTAAAGAATGAATTTAAAGATAGTGTCATCCACCAAAATTTGAGCGAGCAAACACTGAAACTTAAAATTCCACATAAAATTGGACGGTGCCACGCCCATTGCTCTATTTTTATACACATTCATATACTTTTAAACTTTGCAGTAAAATTAAGTGATTTCGACGGGCTGAGTATATGGACGTTGCTATTAACACACTTCACGCATTTAGCGCCTTATCATGAAATACTAAATACCAATGTTCTCACCAGAAGTTGCACKCATTAAAATTCCCAATTAAATTCAAGTTGCAACTTCAACTAGGCGGASCTGCCACAAGTTACCACATCAATATACACGCATGCCGGCACAAATATGCAATTTGTTGAAGCGATCTCTTAAATATGGCCATCAATCTGCTTCTCATACACGCAAACACACATACACATGCACACATATGTATTGTGCATACATGAATATGCATGTGTGCCTAATCCCAGATTGGCATTCAGAATATTATCTATGGAATATTGAACCGGTTGCCACCAAAAACAAAAAAAAAACAATAAAATAAAAAAAGACACAAAATTATGTTGCAAAAAATTAGCGAACCGCAAAATACTAGTTCAAACCGCTTGTCAATTGTCACCATTACAAATGCTCCAGAATTTACTAATCTACAAACAGACAT
>NW_017535041.1:415564-435061 GCF_001853355.1 Bactrocera latifrons | reverse complement strand
TCTTATTTTACTTTTTCCCTCATTTGTTCCATTAGCGTTGTTTCACAGCTCCTTATTTCTCTCGCCATTTGTGCGAAGTTTTCCGTGCTATCATGCTGGCTGTCAGTCTGCAGCGCTTTAAATGGCTTTCTTTGCCACAGCCAGCTACAAATGCAGAATTGTCGTGTACTTATTCCTTATTCTACTCATATGTAATAAGCTTATGCGGTCACTTGCTCTTTAAATGGTTCAAATATGTAGGCCAGCCAGTGCCATTTCAAGACTAGTTTTAGCCAAGAACTAWTAAATATASTTGTRTATGTGTGTGTGTGCTGCATTGGSCGTGCTTGATATTTAGYGCTAGCGCATCTTTGGCAGCTGAGATTGATATGTGTCTCCGAATACAGAAAATCTAGTGCSAGTATACAGAATAAGCAACACTTGCATGTGTGTGTATGTATGTGTGCGAAATGAACATTTGTGTATATCCACAAGGTAGAATAAATATGGTGAGGCTGATAGTTAGTGTGAAGGCATATATATTTTTAAATATTTAATTAACTCCGAAAAAAAAATTAAAAATAACTTTATAAAAAAAATATAATTAAAAAAAACGTAATTTTTTAATTATAAACATATATTTTATATATATATTTTCTTACTCGTAACTAATATTAATATTTCAATGCATTAAAAAATTAATTAAAATTAAATTTTCAAAAAATAAAAAAAAAATTGTTTTTGTAATTGCAACTTTATTTCTCAAATATGGTTCGAGTTATTTTAGTCCGACCTTTTGTACATTATTGAGCACACTTTTGACACCCTTAGTACCCCTTTGGTTGAGAAATGGATGGCATCTCATGAAAAGTATATGTAAAAATATAAAAAAGTACTTCAGTTCGAAGCACCCTACTCTTTTTTAAAGAAAACACACAAAAACTTCAAATTTAATGTGGAATGTTTATTATCATTCGAAAGAACATTCTTTGAAATTTATTTTTTGAATGTTATCGCTTTCAAATGTTGATCGCACCAACGTCTCAGATGGTCCAACCATTGAGTCTAACTTTTGACGACTCGACTAGTAACTAGCGAATAACACCAGARCTCCAAGGCCTGAATCGAAGTGKKATTGTCCGCATAGGCTTTAGACTTAACATATCCCTTTCATAGAAAAAAGTCAAACAGTGTGATATCTTGATGGTCAATCAACAGGTTCAAAACGTGAAATTATCTGCTCAAAAAACTGTGCTCTCGATAAATCCATTAATTGATGCGATGTGTACAACGTCGCTGAGATCAGGAGCTTCAATATCAGGCATTAAATASTCGATTATCATGGCGCGGTAACGGTTGCCATTGACTTTTACATTCTCACCGGCATCATTTTTGAAGMAATCGATGATCTCACTGGCCCRWAAAMCACATCAAACCGTTGTTTTTTCTGCATAAAATGGCAGCTCTTGAATCTCTTCAGTTTGCTCTTCGACCAAAATGCGGCAATTTTGCTTGTTTACATAYCCATTGATCCAAAAATGAGCCGCATCACTGAACWAACTTTGGCTTGAAATCGTCGGATCTTCTTGGAACTAGAGCGAATCGATGTCGCTTGGGAGGTCGAGTGACTTCAGTTCTTGCACAAGCTGTATTTTATATGCTCTCAGCTTAAGATCTCGACGTAAAATGCGCCTAATCGTTCCACACGTCAGCCCGAGTTATTGCGATCGGTACAGTATCGACTCTTCACAGTCTTTGTGTACATTCTTGGCTACGGCTGTTGCGAACACAGGGTTTGTCCGAAAAGTAATACGACCCATTTTCTTCCGCCGCGACTGTACTTCGGAGCCCAGCATGCATCTCGGCTCTCACGGCTATTCCGGAGTATGCCTTCCGTTGGTTCAATAATTTTTTTCGACTCAGTCTGTCTTGAATATCACTTTATTCCTAAACAAGCTATGGCCACATACTGTTATKCTCTTTACATGCTTTGTGAAACCAAAAAACATTAATTTGTGGTATCATTTGTAGCATCCACCAAATACAGGAGTGTGAACGGTAATATTTTTACTGCAATTGTCAACTTACATAATCCTAAAAAATAGTGAAAACCTGCAACTGCAGCTTACTGAAAATACCAACAACCACAAAGCAGCTTTGCCAAATTGCACTCAAACACGAACACTGTATTGCAATTGAATGCCATTGAACACATTTAGGAACCGCTGAATTTCCTGCAACAATTAATTTGCACTTAAATTGACGTGTTTGCAACAAATCAACAACGAAATGCGGGGCTGTTGAAAATCGCAAAGGCGACTGMGGAAAATAGAAACCCAAAACCAACAACAAAACAAAAACAAAAAGGCAGACCGAAACAAACAATAATTATCAAAGTACATTTGTCACAAATCGAAGCGAATGCGAGCAAAAAGTGAAGAAAAAAAACAAACCCCAATGAAATACAGCGCAAAGCCAATACAACAGAAATCAAGATCATGCAACAACAGCAACAAAAACAAGCTGCTATGGCAACACTCCAACTCCAAACAGCGGTGAGCAGCAAGTTGGAGCCAGTGGGTCGCTGCAAGAAGAGTACAATAATAGCAAACACAGCCATAAGCAACTAGCTGAGCTGCTAGCTGTTAGCTGCTGCAGTAACAACAACAAGAGCAGTCATAGCCACAGCCACAACAGTCGCAGCGCAAATTCACTGACTTTGTGCGCCGCAAGTCTTCGCCTTTGAAGCGCAGCTTAAATCAGTCTTCGCATCAGACTAAAACCGTGTGGACGTTTCCGAACCAGTGAGCGCTTCAATGTAAGTTCAGCAAAGTTTCGCGTTTGCCGAGAGTTAATGTCAATAATGAAAAGTAGGGAGAGCGTACCTTAAAGTAGCGCTTAGCGCTTCACAATGGTCTGCACCGTTGCGCTATTGTTGCGCCGCTGTAGCTTTTTGTACGCATATCGGCCGTTGTGATTTTTCGTACTTTGCCCGGCAACAACAACAAACAGAGGCCGGCACGCATGTCTAGTGTTAATTTTCGCCACTTTTTTCGCTAGTTTCGCGTGTTATAAGCACTCGAGATGTACATGGTGTCACGCTGCGCTTAAGCGTGTTGAACGTGATAACATAAAGTGATTGTGTTGTGACAAATTTTGGACTACCGTTACAATGCGTCGGTGTTTAGCTTTCAACTTGTAACTTGGTTGACGAAAAAAAAAAAATTTAAAAAAGGAAAAATTGAGGAACAGAGTGAAATTGTGTGCTCTTAAGTCACAAATTAAGAAAATATTTTTAAAAAATATATGTATATTTCTAAAAACAAAATAAGAAATAATAATTTTGTGATTAAACTCTCATTTTATGAACTACAAGGTGGTCATCATCATTTGTCCAATCGTCTTRTACAGCTTCTGATATCGTGTCAAACCTAAACGCAATATCTGGTGACCACTGATATTTTGGTGTTTCATAAGTTMAATTTGTTATGAATTCTATGTCGGTCTAGTCGAATTGTTTTGTTACAAAAATCTCAGCAGACAGAGAGTCTAGGATATAATTGATCAAAACTCAAGACCTTATGTCAAATCTTAAGTAAATATTAAGAGAAATAAGCGTTGACGAGGGTTTTCTGAGCTTCAGTCCATTATTTTTATGAATTGGGTGAGTTTTCCGAAAAATTTTTTATGAAAAATTGTAGTTCGATGTAGTTCAGTCCGTTCTTTTTATGGATTGATTAAATCTATCGTCTTTCGGGCTACCTGCAAACTGCAAAAGTTATGCGTAAAACGTTAGATTGGAAGTCCTATCCTATACTACTATACTCAATCGATAGAAGAGACTATAGGAACATGATCGGAATAAACATTGGTCACTCTCAGGTGGCGGCACACGTCTGCTATGTGGGGATGACAGATCCAGAAGGCTGCAGAAAATGTCAAGAACAAGGCATCACACAAACAATGAAGCCTTTCTTGTGTACTTGTCCAACATTGGCAAGGTTACGCTTTAAGTATCTGCGGGCCATAGTATTAGACCTTGGAAGAGTTTTGATTGCAAGGTCATAGAGTCTATTAAAATTCTTGTYAAGCGCASGCAWTCTTAAGTATGACTACTTCTCAAGAACTTCGTGACTGAACTCCATCTGGTATCGCAAAGAACCAAAACTGGTCCATCCATGRCTCACCAGACTGCCAGACTAAACTTAACCTACCTAATTTAATGTAACCTTTTGGAATTGAAAATACAAATGCTAGGGAAGCTTTTCCTACGGGATCTATGTGTGATCAACGTGTTGACGATAAATTTAAATCTAGATTAGAAAATCTCAATAGAAAACAGGTTCCAAATTAAGTAGAACGAAATAGAAAGGGAAATTAAAGAAATAGTTTTTCAAATGCGGTCACCAATCGAAAGATTCCTGTTTTTGAGTATATAATATTAAAATGCAATAAAATTATAATGAATCCGCTATTTAGAAAAGAGTTCGTAAACGGAAAAGCGGATTCTCTGTGTCATAGTTGGTTAATTCTCATAACCTTTACTTAATCTGTCAACTACGCGATTGTCATTGCTATTGTAATGTRAAACCAACCGCCAGTATTCTAAAAAGAAATCTACAACTGTGAGTGCGAACCGCTAATCAGTCAAATGAGCACAAAGACGCCAAAGAACCAAATTCAATAAGGTGTTAACTGCGCATGGGCGCAACATCAGCGCTGCCAAATGATCACGAACTGTATACGTATGTATATATATGTGTGCGATTGTGTTCGCCCACTGAGAAAACACGCGACGAATGCGCCACATGAAAAATTTGCATATGAAAAGACACAAATTCCTACAACAACTTTGTCTTGCCGCTTTTTTCCATACATTTGCTTTGGCGAAAGGCTCTGTAACTGATTATGAATTCTTACTCATACTAAAGGTAAACTAGACAATTTCGTTTGTGCCGCTGTCCATTGATAGCCAACATAGCGGTGAACTAAAATTTCTCAAAATAGAAACGGAATTAGTGAAAGAGCAAAATGGGTGAAAATAAACCAAACAAAAATTAAATATATAAATAAATGAACGGAAAAAGGAGAGTTTGAAAGAAAATCGATCGCTGCATACCTTACAAATTGTGCAGCGTCGAAAGCATATTTTGCTGCTCATTCTGTGTGTAGTATTGCAATAACAGCAGCAAACAGCAGCAACAGTGTGCGCATGCGCAACTGCATTCTTAATGCAGCCGATTTTATAGAAATGCATACCACGCTGAATGGTTGGCAGATTGCTGCTGGCGGCCTGGTTAACAACTAGCCGAAGCCGCATAAGACTACGTTGCGGCCAAATGACCACGACAATTGGCCGTTAGAAAAGTGATGTAAAAACTGTAACTCGATTTTAAGCTGAAGTGTAATGGATATTAAGTTAAGAGTACAAGATAATATTTGTTTACAGACTACCTATAAAATAACTAACTTGTATGGCTGCATTAATTTTGCGGCAAAAAATTTAATAAAAACTTAAAAGTGCAAAATAAGCACAGAAAATTAAAAAATAAAATTTTTTTAAATTGCTTTTTTTATTATTTTTTAATTTTATAAATATTTTTTTTTATTTGTTTTTAATTTTCTGTTCTTTTCTTTGCATTTTTAAGTCATTATTAATTTTTTTTTTTAACTTTTTTTACTGCTTTCATAATTCTCTAGCTAGAGACATATTTATTGAGCAAGCGATATTTATAGATATATTTATGCATTACTAATTTATGATGTGAAGGTTYTTCTAAAAACAATAAGCCAGTTCACAAAAGAATTCTACAAATCATTATAATTTCAGCAAAGTAGAAGAATTGAATTCTTCGTAAATATTCGATTGTAAAGAAGAGAATGGAAATATTTCACAAACATTATTTCCAATAATTATTTTTATACCTTTAACAGTGTACATTAAGTTTGAAACAAAGTTTGTAACACCCCGAAGGATACATCGAAGACCCTATAAAACATATATAGCGTAAATGATCAGCATTACTGCCTGAGTCGTTTTAACTGTGTGCGTCTGTCTGACCTTTTGTCCGTACTTCTTGGTCGGTATACTTGGCTTCCGTCTATACTTATATACTACTATGTTGCTACTAAATTATTAATTTATTSTTAAAAATCTACTATTTCTAGTATGTCATCTCMCTTGGCCCCAATACACTTTAGCCAACGTTTTTTCYAATTCTCGAAAGAGTTGTTAAGATCAATTTCTGGATTAGCCTTYAATGCGCGTAGCTTTRCTGAATAGCCAGCTAAATCAGGCGAATACGGTGGTTGCCGCACGATATTGGTTGAAAATTTGSCRAAAAACTCCCGAAGAATCAATGRGATGGTACATTATCGTGGTGCAAARTCAWGAGTTGTCAGCCCATAATAGATCCAAGACTCATCGCCAGTAATAATAGATTTCATGATGTTTAAATACATAACCCTAGAAATTTCGCTTTAATCAATTATTTCTTTCGCTCCCAAAAAATCCTCAAAAAATCGATTAACAAAGAAAAACGTAATAACATAATGCGGGATCTCATACAAGTTYGATGACTGGCCAAACCATATTCTCCACCTTGAAACCATACTTACATACTTGACCCCTTCGGACTGTTCTTTACTCCGGTCTCTGTAAAATTTTTTGGATGCGAGAARCTTTTGCCAAAATCAGGTCGTCAAAAACCACTTGGCTAAAACAAAGCCTGCAAGTATCCAATAGAAGCAATATATTGTTCAAACGTTGGCAAACGGTATTGGATCAAAATGGAAAATATACATATATCATAACTTCATAAAATATTTTACATAGTAAAAAACTGTATAAATTGCAATAAAAAGTCGAAGTTTCTTTGTGAATGACCCAATATGAATAGGGCAATGCACTCAAAGTCAAAACAAAAAATTTTTTTTTTGCAATTTATATATCTATATGTATGTACATACTAAAATTAATAATATGTATGCATAAATGTTGAGCTTCCGCTATCAGATATAACCAATATATAATTATTTTATAACCAAAACTGCTGTTTCAATATGAGAGGTTTTTGTTATATTGATTTTATTTCTCTCCCAGTGATGAGCTGCGCTCTCAAACTGTGTCAAAACTATGTCCGAAACAATTTTTGTTAGAAAAGCGATAATCACCAACTCATACCCAAAAGCAGTGAAAGCAATTTAAATGATCATTATTMATGTTTAATTAACTTTAGCGAAGGCTTAAAGCACTAAAAATTAACAAAATAAAAGCTAAATCAGCCGCAGCGACTGATTTTGATGAAAGTTGAGTGTAACAAAAATCACATTAAATTCGTGTTATCACCGTTGTKGTCATGCTGCTGCTTTAAGCCTTAGTAGGTGAGTAGTGTGTGAAATTTAAATCTTAATTTTTTTTGTATGGCAACGTTGTCAAGCCTTCGGTTGAGGATAACACGGAAAGTGATAGTAAAATTTTGTTTTTAGCTTCTTTTTTTACTGACTTTCAACCCACAACAACTCACTTTCTGGCCACTTTTCAATTTATTTTAGAGCAATTACGCGCTAATAACAGTGTTGGCAACTGTAATTGCTGTCAGCACAAGATTGCTGCAACAACAACGACAWGTGCGTTTTACTTCATGGTCAAGCATCTTCCTACACAGTAGTCTGTATATGTGTGCTTACAGGCCTTCATTTATAGTTATAGTTTTTGTGATAGAAAAATAAAAAATAGAAAATRTCGTGCAACACATATTACATAATAATAATTTGTCAGCGTTTTATGCGTGAAGAAAAAAAATTATTTATAATTTTAATACATATAAAGCATATGTGGCATATATAAACMAATATAATAATCATCATTACTTATTTATAAACAACCATGAAAAGTTGCATATCATACAATCAAAGTAAGTTGTAAAATACACGCTCTCATCACAAATCAATTAAATGACTTGCAACAAAAGTAAAAGTGGTGCTTAGTTGGTGCATTGGCCCCCCTTATATGCGTGTATTGTTCGATTGCACTTGCACATACGAAAAAAAAAAATGCTTCCACAGGAAACGCAAGCGACTGTGTTATTGTTTTTATAGCTAATTTTTTACGATTCCGCAAAATTTAGTCGTGTTGTGAAAAGATAGCATTGTGGTTGAAGCAGAGACTCTTTTCCGTCGCAAGCTGATAAAAAATCAAATAAAATTCGTGTAAAACTATAATAACTATGCTAATCAACCAATGTGTATCTAAATTAGATAATAAAATTTTTACACATCTCTACAAGGTAGTTCAACAGAATTTAGCAATAATATGCAACAACGACGATCGCGGGATAATATCGATGTTTTGGATGTATGTAGTTGATATTGTAGAAGTTTATWTAATATATATACATATAAACATTTTAATTAAAAAGGCTCTTTCTGCAAGGTTTTTACTAAATTTTCTTTAATCRATATTTCGATATTTTTACGTTGATCTATCCATTTGAATATATCGATTAATTTTCAAAATATTCAGCTAAAGTTCGGTTTCACTTTTTTCCATTTTAAAGTAACTTTTCGAAATGTTTACATTAATCGATTTATCCGAATATATCGATTAAWTCTCTTCATTTAAATGCAAACCTTGGTTTCAAATTATTCAGCACTATTTCACTTTCTTATTTTTTAAAATAACATTTCGATATTTTTATATTAATCAATTTAAACATTTATTTTATCGATACTTTTTCAGATTTCATATTTCATATTTATGAAAYATAATGATCATCTTAAATGAATGACACTGCGAGTTTATAAGATTTTAACGATAATTATGGTTTCTTGGCATTAATTGATTTATTTCTATAAAACTATTCTCGCAATTATTCAATATTTAATCGCATATATGGGTATTTTCTATCAATATTTTTCAATTTTTAGAATATATCGGTGTTATAATTTTTTATTGATGATTTTTACCTCATCTTCCTGTACTGTGACCTTAGCTTTGTCAGTATTTATTTATATTTGTATTGTCGAGCATTTATTACTTGATTCAATTTGTCAGCATTTTATTTTTACTATATTTTTCTTTTTCCTATCATATTCGGTAGATTCACTATAAGATTCGAAAAGTTTATCGATAATTCTATATAATTTATCGATAAACAAGACATAAATTGTCGTAAAATGTCGATAAAATATACAAAATTATCGATAGATTTTATCGAATATTGTGATGATGTAACTCATTGCTCACATATTTAATAAATACAATGTATACTATTTTTTATTTATCGATAAAATTATATATATATCGATATTTTATGGTTTGGTCGTTATATAAAATCAGTCTTTAGCGCAAATATACATTGGAAAGTGTTTTATTTTAAAATTAACTTTCATAAATATTTTAATAGCAACTTATGTAAAGTAGGTTCGAAAGTTTAGAAATGCTAAACATAAGATTTGTTAATTAATTTTTCATTAGTCTCATAATGGAAGTATCTACTATACTTGTGCAAGCCTTATCATATGACCGCTCTCCACTTCCACTTCTGCCTACGGAGAAACAACTTAATTTTACCGAGGTTGCAACAAAACATCCGTTGCCTCTAAYTACACCTTGCTACGCCCGCATTGCAGCCACTTACAACACATATAAACATACATGTACATAATGCAGTAGCAAAAACTGCTTTTATAGTGACATTAAATCTACATGTAATATTTTATTTTCAAATATTTTCACATGGCATGCTCATTTGAGTCAAGCGATCGGTGAAAGTCGGACTAATCAATGTGCTATCGGTTTGGACTCGTTGCTGGTAACATACCATAACGATGTACATATATATAATATAAACATACTTACAACGCTTGGTTGATTTGTCGGTTAGGTTTGGCTTGTTTGACCGCTGCCTGTACCTTTGTCGCCTAGATGAGCGTTCAATGATCTCTTTCTCTCGACAGATGTACAAACAAACGTTCATATACATACTTGTATCTGCTTATGTGAATATACTAATAYATATGGGCATATATATATATTTATATATTTGTATGCATATCAGTTTAATTGCAAGCCTGTTGCAATTGCGCTTTGCTTTGCTGACCAATGGAGCGAGCATGCTGTTGTTGATAAAGTTGCACGGTTGATGTGATTTTTATGTTGGCTCAGATAGACACGCGTACAAGTAACTACATACCGTTCCACATTGGTATGCTTCRAAGGCATTTCCAGTGAAAAATCGTATGTCCACTGAGCTTTCYACTGATTTCGGCAGATTTGAACCAGTTCAAGACAAGGAGAGCGAGCAGACGTGTAGTCCTTTCTAGACGAACTCATTGCAGGAATTTGTCTGTGTYAGCCACGAGTTTAACGTCTGTTAGATAATCTGACTAAAAATATTCACTGCTGGCGGCAAACTCGTCCATCCAATAGTGGAAACATGTTGCTTCGGTAATAAATTACTTCCTCTTCAAGTTGACAAGTCGCTTATATCACTGAATAATAGTGAAACTGGACTGGAAAGATCATGTTGGTGTTTATGAGGTTTTTCGTTATGAAAAAGTTTTCKCTACGAAAATGGTCTCAAATGTCGTTTTGAGTATAAATTTGGCTTTGATGAAGCTTACAAAGGTATGAAACGATAGGATAGGATCAGATAGGTATGATTAGGTCAGCATAGGAAAGTTTATGAAAGCTAGGATAGGAAAGATCTATCCTAAGAATAGGATTGGGCAGATTGTGATAGATTGCGATAGGTTAGAATAGGACTGTTTAGGAAAGCTAACATAGGAAATGTTAGACGGCATAGAATAGAAAAGTATATGATGGATTGTGATGAGTTAGGATACTTGTAGAATAGGACWGTTTATGATCGATTGTGATAGGTTTGTCTAAGATGGGAATGTTTAGAATAGATTGCGGTATGTTGGATAGTATAGGTTAAGAGTGATTGGAATAGGTAAGGATAGATCGAAGTAGGAAATGGCGGATAATGAGTGGTTACGATAGGTTAGGGTAGGATAGGATAGGACTATTTATGATAGCTAGAATATGATCGGTTTAGAATTAGGTTAAGAGAATAGCATTATGATACGATAGGTTAACATTGTACAGGTTAGGAAAGGTTGGAATTGGTAAGGATAGATCGGAATACCAAGATTAAGTTATAATATTACAATATACATACATAGGTTAAGGTATGCTAGGATAAGATGRGTTGTGATATGAAAGAGAGAGCCATAACAATTTCGCTGCATTTATATTTTAATATTATTAATATATTTATAGCCACTTTATTAGAGAAAACGATGCAAAGCTGCTCTCCTGAATGTACTTAGCAGCAAAAATTTGCTTTTTAAKCAACAAAAATTTCTGCAAGAATTTTTATAGACACGTAAATGGAAAAATGATAYAAATACAAACAACTCGTTGTTAGTGAGGACTCTTTGCTTCAACGAGTCTATGCAAATTATTTGATAAAGTACATAAAATGCTATAAAACAAACGCTAGAAGCCGGAACATGCAATTAACTGTACACAATAATGCACATGTGTATGCAGAAATTGATCATTTGCTGTGGAATGATAATTATAAGCAGCAACTTTAACACACACGCACATATAAATGAATGGAAGTGTAAGTGTGTGAGTATAGCTGCAAGGCAAGCTTTGTGTTCCGTATTGCATCTTAATAAGCAGCCGCCGGGTCTCGCCGCCGCAGCAGCATTGACATACATTTTATTTTTATTTACCTGCACTGCTGTTCTATGCTGCTTCACTGCATGCGTATACATATGGTTGTGTGAATGTGAGGAAAATATATGTGCATAATAATAAAAGAGAAGATTTATGGCCGAAATTGCCGKTGGCAGGCTGGCGGTGGCAGTTATATTAGCGGCTTAGTGCTTTGTGTGGCAAGTGTTGTATGTTAGCGGTTGTGTTGTGGCGTTRTATAGTGTGAAGAGTGTGGACGCTTGACAGTGAAATAATCATTGATAGGCTGTTTTGCCAAATTATTTGCCATCAATTCAATGTCATGTAGGAAATTGGCAAACGGATGAATATATGCAATGGCCAACGTGCTTCCGTCAAATTTAATTTTTTTCCTCTAAAAAATACRGAATTACTTGTATTCCATGATAATATCAGCAACAATACGCTTAATTTGTTATTGTTTTTTATTGCTTGTTGCTGATAAAGCTGTTGTCGTCGCTGCGAAATGCCACAACGCCTGCATGTCAGAGGTGAGTTCGGCTTGTTAAGCTTTCAACGTCAGCTTGACCACTCACCGGTTGGCAGCGAAGTGAAARATGAGCTGTAAGTCGAAAAGCGTGTCACTGCAACAAATGAGCTGCCATTGTGTGGATGCTATTGTAATGCATATTACATTTCAACTTTTACCAATGTATCACATATATTATACWTATGTRCATACTTGTATATGTATATGGGTATGCAAACTGCTAAGATTTTACTTTTCAATTTTCCATTTCTTCGCATATAGTATGTCAAGTTTTTAAACACATTTAKTTATCTTACACGCCTAATAACTATACATAACTTGCTCATATATATATTAATATATATACACATATACTAATTTGATTTAGCGCGCTGACCCAGTCTCCGCATATGCCTACATCTCTATTTCTTCCAACACTTCATTTCTAGCAATAAGTTGCCGGCATGTTGCAAGCGTTGCAGCTAGGCGACTTTTCACATTTATTCTATATATATGTATGTATGTATACAATATGCTTTYGTACAAAGTCGAACTTTAACGCTAYCTTTAGCYAATTYTCATTCATTTYCCATCACACTTCCAAATCCGCCTTTGTATGCTGCACAGTCTAGCACAACGCTTTACCTTCTGGAGGCCAACGTGCTTTGTGACATTGTTTGTCCGTTGTTTATTGCTTGTCTTTCAACAATAGCGTCTGTTTTTTTTTATTTTACAGCCAATTTATTTACAACGCTTGAAAACCTGCTGCTGTTTTATAATCACAGCGAGTTGCAGAACACTTTCTAATGTTTGGAATTTTCCATAGCCGAATAGTTATTTGTGCCTTAAATTTGACCTAGAATATACTTTTATACTTTGATATAGGGTAGTCGAAAAAAATTCTAATCAAACTTCAACTTATTTTTTTTTTTTTAAATTGTAAACAAATATGTACTATTTTGGTTGACCACTTTTTGGCATTTTTCCGCTAGAGACATTATGCATCAGTGTAAGACTTTCATCTCAATCTCTCACAACGAAATWTCCAGAACGGGAGCGAGCGAGCTATTGTTGTGCTACACRAACTGAKACAGCATCGTCTCCGTAAACTTCACAAATTTCATTGGTGGCTTGCGTGGCATTCTKCCCTKTTTTATACAAAAATTTCAATATATAGCAAATTATTTCACTCATTTTTGAAAAACTGTAATTTTTTTCAACTTCCCCGAAATTAACTTTTTTTTAGTTGAATGAAGCTTAAAATATCACYTGGCACAATGTGATTAGTAGCACTAGAGATATACGACTGCAACGACATCTATTGGCAAAAAACGAAAAGACTTCTTCGACTACCCAATATTTGACATTAAATTTGAGCTATGTGAGAATAGTTTTGCAATTTATAAACAATTTTATAATTAATTCCTTTCATTATTTTCAAAAATATTATTTCTGAATTATTTCCAAAAAATATTGTTTTGTGATACCTCCTTCCTCAAACCAACATGTATACACAACTCTGTGCACACCTAATTCGAAACGGAGCTAATAAATTTCAATCTAAGAAAATGTTTGCCCGTCACCATTTGAATTTTGTAATGTTTATTTGCATACGTCTAAGTAGATAATCATAAGTTTTGAGATTGTTTTCAAACATAACTTGTGTGTTAATCAAGGCTTAAGAGCATATTTACCCAGAAGATATATTATTACGAACCTGTTTATACATAATTTCTTTACTCCGGCTAACTTAATTGTGAATTATTTCAGCATAGTTCGTGTAAAGCACTTAACGGTTGTGACGTTCTCACGGCGATCTTATGGCCGCCGCAATTAGATAAGCATATTGAAGAAGAGTGTCGCAGGCTCGCACATTTGTTATGCAATTACCATGTGTGTGTACGCCAATCGAACAGTTTAGTAAACAAGTAGGTAAACTTGCTGCAAAAACGAGATTTGCAGGCCATTAATATCTTCCGCCGCCGTTTTCCGTACTTTTTTATTTGCCTTTCTTCTTTCTTTTGATAAAAACGTGTTGCGCTGGTAGCGACGTGATAAGAATTGAGGTTACCGAGGCATGTTTGCTGCATGAAATTGGGTTGCAGTTTTTGCAAGGCGGGAATTTATTATAGCAAATAACAACAACACGAAAAATTTATTAATGAATAAAGCRCTTGTAGAATGCGTGTCCATATGTGTGCTTTGCTTAGCAAACTCAGTCAGTTTGCTTCACCCTTTAAACAAGACTCGTTTGTTGTTATTTAGAGCACTTTACATGGTTATGTAGTTATGGATAGCAATTAACGATGCAAACAGATATGTACATTTATCATTGGACTTGACTGATTACGCGYAATTATTTGCTCAGACAGTTGTCTATGAACTAGAGTAACTTTAAGTTGTTTTCGTTTGAAACATTATATATGGAGTTGCGGCCTAGAAGATAATATTGTATAAAGACGGGTTTACGCATTAAGCCACTATGAATGTAGAACAATGTACTCAGTCTGATCACTTTTCGGTTAAATTTTTTTCCCTCATAAACTTTGCGTTCACTTTAACATAATTATGTTAATAACTATTCAAAAACGATTTTTGAAAAGTTATGAAAATCAGATCTTRTTCACGGTTACTTCTTAGATAATATCATTTTAGTCTGATTTTTTCAATATAAAAATCATTTTTTTCAATATGCAAAGGTGTAGTAATTAAGAATTAGGTTCTTTATTCAAAAATTYGGCAATTCTGGCATGTGGAAACTCTTATTTAATGAGCAATCGGCGCATAACTCTCCTTTGCGGTACTGATTAAGACCATCTTCGCGCTTTCTACTGACTTAATACTGCTCGACCTATCGTTGAAAGGAAAATACTGACCAGAACCGTCCCATAAGTATCCATGGTATCACTAGGGARCTTAACATTCATCATCARACKATTTTAARCCATTAAAAAAAGAMCGGCTACAAAAATAAACTCGTWWTTTGGGTAACACATGTTGTCTGTGAAAAATTTAATGGGCCGAATTAACATCTGCGATTCTTTGCTGAAACGAAATTAAATTGAACWATTTCTGAAGCGAATGGTGRCAGGAGATGAAAAGTGAATCAAATACCACGAAAATGTGCGAAWAAGRTCATGATCCAAGCACGGTGAAGCTCAATAAATGGTCGCAAAGACAGGATTGACGCCTCGGTTATGTTGAGTGTGTGGTRSGATTGGAAAGGAATCATCCACTGTGAGCTGCTCCAGCTTGGTTGAACGATTCTACATTTACTRTCAACGATTGATGAGATTGAAGCAAGCAATCGAAAAAACGGCTAGAACTGATCAACAGAAAGGGCTTTGTTTTCCATCAGGACAACGCTAGACCACACACATGCTTGATGACTAGTCTAGTGATGCAAAAACTGGGAGAGCTTGGCTGGGAAGTTTTGACGCATACACCATATAGCTCTGAGCTTGCACCCTCGGTTTACCATTTGTTTAGATCAGTGCAAAACTCCCTTAATGTAGTAAAGTTTTCCTCAAAGGAAAGTATGTGAAAATAACTTGCCGCAGAGAAACCAGAAAAGTTTTACGCGGAAAAATGGTACATATTTGGTTCATTAAAGTTCATTAAAGTTCATTATAAATTTAAAAAAATAAATTGAAGTTTGCTTAGACATACGGAAAGACTTTTTCGACTATCCTATATATTGCAGAAGTATTGCCGAAAATAACAGAAAAGAGTCAATACTTTGACCTAACCCTAACAAACCAACAAATGTGTGTGTGCTCGTWGCTTCCATTCACACTTTTTACTTCCTCTTCCTTGCTCCTTTCTCTTACACTRCCTAACATTATGTCATACTCTTTAAAATGAAATTACTATTTTATTTGTCTTCACCATAATTATTTTTTTATAGTTTTTGCATCACRTTCTGTTGCATCATATTTCAATAACTGTAACTCTGCGCAATAAATTCCAAAACACTTCCACTTTATTTTATTTTTTTTTATGTTGCTGCGTCCAACAAGCATGTGAGTGGTAATCGTCATAATGACCTCTTTCTGCATTCAMCTCAGCGCTTAAATATTATTTACACATAAGTACATTTGTATTTGAAGAAAAAGCTGCTGCGTCAAAGCGGCGACCCAATTCTACTTTTCAAACGCCGGCCGCAACCAGCTTAGCACAAGTAACTGCTTTGATTGCAGATATACACACGCACATATTTATATTATTTATATATCGAAATAGGTTTTTGCAACATTTTGTACAACAACAACAAACTTTTCGTTAGTTTGCCGCCAATGCTACATCCTATGAAAACTTCTACCTACAAACAAGCATATACATATGTGTATGACTTTGTGCTGGCAGTGCAAGTGTGTAGGCTTTGACGCGTTCGCTTCTTAAGTCTTTCGTTTCGCTGCCACAAAACCAGTTGGATATTAATTGAATTCATGCTTTTAACTGATTTGTGACTGTTTCAATAATAATGCGTAGTTGTTGTAATATGTATTTTGTTGCCTTATTTTTTAGGCTGCTTTTCCGAATTTTGCACAGCTGACAGCTTTGTTTTTTTTTATTGACTCGTTGGTATTTTCTTGCGCGTTTGTCATATCTTAAATTACGATTTTCTGTTGGTAGTGACAATACATTGTCGGCTTATTAAGTTGTTTTTGTGGTTTAACACTTTAAAATATGAGTCAAGCCAGCATTTTACATTATATTTTTATATTTTGCGTAARCTTTATGCTTTTCTTGTTGAAAAGAGAAATTTACATATTTGTCGCTTTGTGCCGCGGTAAGTCCACAAGCGTTTAAATGTCATAATTTACACTTTTTTCACTTCATTATCATTGCTATTGAATACTGAGGTATATGGCAGATATAATTACATACATTTGTCGTTTTGGTTTATCGTTAATTTTTAATAACTTTCTAGTTTCCTTGCGTCTTTGAGAGTTTGAATCAGTTGGTGGTTAATTTTATTACGATGAAATAAATGTMAAAATGTTTGTGTTAAGAAATTTTTTGTTTTTCAAAAGTATTTTAAACATCTATTAAGGATCCTAACTTCTCTGAAAATGTTGAAGGAACATTTTACAAAAACAAACTAATTAGTCTTTTTCATTAAAGATGATAAGTGCTTTATGTTTTTTTTTTTGCAGATTCAGAACTTTTAGAAAATGGAAAGATGCGGAATTCGAATTCTATTTCAAAAAACTACTAATTCAGCTTCTCCGAAGCTATCATACCTTTCACAAATWCAAAGGATTCCTTTCAACTTTGATCGAAAACTTTGCAAGGTAGTTAYATAGTTACTCGATCTGAACAATTTCTTCGTAGATTTCAATACTGCCTTAGATAATGATCTATAACWAATTTCCTGAAGATATCTCGTCAAATGGAAAAGTTTTCTATATAAACGTTAATTCCGATCGTTCAATTAATATGGCTGCCATATGCTATAGTGGTCCGATCTGAACAATTTCTTAGGACACTGTAAAATTGTCTTAGGAAAAAGCTATACTAAATTTTGTGAAGATATCAAATGGAAAAGCTTTCCATACAAGCACTCGGAATCAAGCTTGCATGGCAGCTATATGCTATAGTGGTCCGATCTGAATAATTTCTTCGGAAAATATAACATTGTTTTAGGCAATAAGCTAGGGCAAATTTYTTGAAGATATCTCATCAAATGAAAAAGTTTTCAATACAAGCACTTGGTTTCAATTGTTAAGTTTGTATGGCAGCTATATGCTATAGTCGTCCGATATCGGCCGTTCCGACAAATAAGCAGCTTCTTAAAGAGAAAAGAGCGTGTGCCAAATTTCAGATCGTTATCTCTAAAACTGAGGAACTGACGGGCAGAAGGACATAACTAAATCTACTGAGCCCAACACGCTGATCATTTATACATATATGTAAATTTTAGAGTCTCCTAAGTTTCCTTCTGGGTGTTACAAACTTCGTAGCAAGCTTAATATACCGTGTTCGTATTATAAAAAAAAAAAAATGAAGTCATGACTGCTGTATATATATTATCCAAASAAAAGACTTAAGAAGTAAGCTTCATTAATGATGAGAATAATTTACTTGAATAATTAAAAGAATTCCCATAATTATTACGATAATAACTCCAACATTGACACAGAAATGATTTTAGCAGTCTGTGTGGGTCAAATTATAGTGAGGCAGATTAAAGAAAATAGTAAAAATTATGAGAAACTAAAGCAGATAAATGGCAAATGGATTTGTTTAAGAATAATTACATCAGTTTCATTTACACTGAGTGCCTGATGTTAACATGAAGACCAGATATTCTTCTACTATTTATACAGGAGCTGGAGGAAAGTATGGTTCGACTACGAACACGATAGTCGGATCTATGTAACTGTAGGAGGGGCCACATTTATATTCTGCAAAGTTATTCTAACTCTTGTCCTTTCCTTAATATATTTTGAGACTGAAGGGAAGGCGAACGGACAAACAAATAGCCAGTTAGCAACTTCWATCGTCATCCTGATCATTTTGATATACTTGTATATAACTCCACATATATCTTGATTAATTTTAGGTATTGCAAAAACCAGTTAGGAGTATGCTGCAAGCTTATAAAACTACCAATTACAGGTCATAACTATAAATCACATATTTGAAAGGCATGTTCTCCATGTACTACATAACAGAAGCTGTAACGAAATTGCGCAAATATGCCCCAAAATGTGAGAAAGCAGGAGACATAACCAAATAAGGCAACAAGAAAGCCAGCAAGCAGTCGGGAAAAGGCGTGTTGCAACAATGAATTATAGCAAAGTTAAATGCGCGCTTGTGCCACTGAAACGCCTTGCAATTTATTTGCATTTATTTATGTTGCCAAGGCTACAGCAAAAGCAACTGGGTCACTAGAACTATTGGCGGCTGGGTTGGTATGTAAATATGTGGTTGGATAAGACTACCCAGCAGACACTTGAGACTAAAATAGAGATGAGTTTAAAAAGAGCTAAAAACTTTAAGTCTTATTCCGATTCTTTTAAAGAGAGGCTGATTAGATAAAGCGAAAAATTTTGAAAAAATTATTTTATTATACTCACTTTTCCATAAAAATAGAAAAAAATTTCGGGAAAGAAAAAAAAAACATAAAAATAGAAAATAAAATACTTATGGATAAAAAATTTGAAATTTCGCAAACACAAATTTTTAAACATAAATTTAACATAATAGAAAAAAAAATATTTCTTATGGCTTATAAAATTGTGTTAAATATTCAAGTATTAAATTTTATTTGCGTTTTCAAAAGTTAAAC
>NW_017535041.1:396360-414797 GCF_001853355.1 Bactrocera latifrons | reverse complement strand
TTTTTGAAATTTCAAAAAATAAAATTTTTTTTAAACAGAATTTTGGAATTTCTTCTTATAAGAAATTATGTAGGAACAACGTTTTTTGCATGGATTCATGTGAAAAATCCAAAGTTATAAAACTGACTTATAAATATATTAAAAATCATTGTCTCGCTTTTTCCTTACTGGGCAACCTGCTATAAAATCCTTTCACAAATGCCCATACATGTTTGTATTTATTATACATATAAGCCCGCACAGCAGGCTTCTTCACGATTTGGAACATATCCCACTCTAAATTAACCGTTTACATTCGAAGTGCGAAACTTGGCAATTGCGTAGCTGTGGGCTAAAACACGTGCGACAATCAGGCAGATAACCTGAAATCAATCTAACTATTGCACATACAAATATACATATTAAATAGAACAGGATGCAGCTGCGTCTGGCAAGCAAGAGTAGCAACAGCATTTATCATAATAACTATATACATGCAACCACCCTGTTCTTAAGGCTGTGTACACATACGTACATATGCTAGAGCAGAACTATAAATTTCGAGCTGCGATGTGTTGCCATAACTGCCACACCTGCGACTAGCCAAACAAATTGACTGGAGCGATGTTAGAACGCTCTGGATTGGAGTGCAAACATACATATACGAGTATATATTCTTTGAATTTTAAATAAGCGCACAGTCTGGCAGACAATATTTACGAGCGTCAAACCAGTTGCCGCGTCCCGAGGAACTGCAGGCAAATGCGTTCTTCCACATTGCTTGTTCGACACATTTTCAATGCAATAAATTGAAATTAACCGCCAGCGGCGAGTCAAGTGTATTGGCCTGCTTTCAGTGCATTCTGCATTTTCCCAACAAATTCCACTTCAAATTGATATATATGTGTTTGCGAAACTTTTCAATCAATTTCCGCGCTATCAGAACGCTCTACATACGTGCCTAGAGATAAACGGCGCACGCAGTCCGAAGCAATTGCGAAGTGCTGCTTTTAAACTGACGTCGATTTTCTTCAATTACGCGTACGTGAACAGTCAATGCGACCACATTGTTTTGTCTGTTAGATGTGTTATGCGGCAGTCTGCGGTGCACACAAGTAGTAGTCTTGGCAAGCAGATTGGCCTCCTGATTGGCATTATTAGTGAGCTATTATGTAATCATCAAATGTTGTTGAAGTCGCTGTTACACTTATGGTACAGACAGTCAACGCAGCAATGATGCCTCAATTTACTTGATACCGAGATCACTGCTTTTCTTAGTTTYTCATCTCTTTGTTGCTGCAATTTATTATCAACTCTTTAGTCTATCTAAGTGTACATCTTTATTGACTTTAACTCGAATACTCCACTTGACTTTGCATACGTCTCATGCCATGTCATTTGGACAGTTTTCAATGGTGTAGAAATGTTAATACTTATATACTATTATATATAGCATTTTGTCGTTCGAGCTTCTGGAATTGAACGCTTACGCTAATATTGCTGCTTAATGCTTATTATTTGACTATTGACATACCGAATGTGTTAGTTTTCTTGCTAAGTGCATTTAAATCTAATTTTCCTGAAGCTATGTGATAAATTTATGCTTAAGTATATATATTTAACAATGTCTAAGAACTCGTCTGAAACGATAAATTTTACTGGCTTTGTTGTGCCAGTAAGGGTGTAAGTATGTAAATTGAGTCGTATAATCGTATAAAAAAATTCAAAAAATACAGGAATAGTAATTGAGAGTACAACTTCTTGAAAAATCTTTAAATTTCGTTGAAAGTAGTTCTATTTGAAAATATTTTATGCAAAAATAACAATTTTTGGATTAACAAGTTTAGAGTTAATCATCATGAAATTATTGCTTACATAGGTGCGAAACTTAGCTAAAAATTTTCTAAATGGAGGCAACACTTTTCCCTGCATGCTATTTCTGCCTACTTTTAGCATGACATTGAGTAATTTTCAAATAAAGTTTACTGGCTTTATAAGGCATAAAATATGTCATAAGTAGGTAGGTTGGAGTGCTGCCCTTTCTGGCTCAATTAGCACTCTCTCTTTCAAACTATTTTGTGGTTTCGATGAAGCTACTAATGTCCTATATGCTTTTTGTAGACAAACATTCAAGGTTTGGTGTTAGATGGATGCTAAGTGTTCTGTGTCGGATCTGCGATAGGGCTGAGCATTCATAGAAAAAGTGAAAAATTGTCYCTATTATGCCCCTATCCTAATATTTCATAGCCTTGGCAGCGCATACCCATTTTGGATGCATATTCTCCGCCAATTCCGCCTTTCTTGTCATATATTGGCCATAACTGTTTAGTTATATTGCATTTTGTTATAATTATTTTTCCATCAGTTTTTTGCAACTACATACGTACATTGAGCTCTCTGCTGGTCGATCCTAGAGGGCTTGGTATTAGATCTGCTTCGTATTCGTTTAGGAAAGCTCATGCCTTTGCCAACTCGTCTGTCTTTTCGTTGCTGAAAACGTTCCTGAGGTCGGAAACCCACATCAAGTCTAGGTGGAGCGTGTCTTCTAGTGAGCTCAGTGCCTTATTGCAGTTTAGGACTATGCTGGAATTAGTCATGGGCGACGACAAGGCTAGGAGAGCCGCCTGCCTATCCGTGTATATTGCTGCTTTATAAAAAATTAATATTCATTGTGCAATAGGTGTGAAAATTGACTAAAATTTCCTAAATGTAGGCAATATTTTTCTTTGCATGCTAACCCTGCCTACTTTTAGGATAACATTAAGTCATTTTCAGCATTACAATCAGAACATTGGGTTGATTCTTTTATTACTATGGTCCAAGAATTACAACTAATATTTTCTTCAAATGCCAGTTGAAATAAGACTAGTTGACCAGAAAGTGTTCAAAATAGCTGGCTGAATATTTACCACTTTTACCATTTATGGACTTTTCTAATTTGTTCTTAGTTCTGGTTTCAAAAGCAGTTCATTATACTCTTGGCTTTTCAAAGCTCTCTTCGTTGCTTAATAAGACAACTTATGATTACAGATCTTTCATCACCGCTAACAATTTTTTAATACTAAAACAAGAAACTAATTACTTCTCTACCTGCCGACGTTTGACTTTCCACCGCATAGCATATCCATCATAATTGATACGTACACCTGTTTGTGATTAAGATGGTGTAGATAAATGTAAAGCAAAGCAAGAGTTAATCATGTATTCATACTTTACCATCATATACTTCTACTATATGTACATATGTGTGGTTGAAGTCTTTTGCAGATATTTTTCATATTTAATTGTTCAAGTTGCCGAAGCAGAACAATAAACCATAGTAAAGAAAGCATGCCGAAATCCAAATGAAGCGAATGCAAATTTTATGTTCACATTAATCATATCGTGCGCGGTAAGACGAATATATATGTCAAACTTTACCGTTAAAGCAAGGTCAGAGAAAAAGTAGCGCATAACTCAAGGGTTAATACGAATTTCTTGGTATAAAATAGTTAGGCAGGGTATTGAGGGTTTTGTGAAAACATAATTTAGACAAATGTCTTTATGTGGTGGAGGGCTTTAGAAAAGACCACACTTGCAAAGAAACTTGAGAAAATTTTGAATATAATAGCCGTGACCATCGCCGGAAGGTGAATAACAGCGAAAGTGGCTATTAGACTCACACTCTTTGATTGAATACCGGATAATCTAAATCGTGGAGTCGCTAAACCGAACTCTGGCGGCTGCTTCTCTGCCCATATACTGACGAGTTAACTATTGGTGGGGAGAAGCAGTTGGAGGAGAGGGGCAGTGAGCTTCTTAGCTTATTTACGAATGGGTCAAAGCTTTGTGGCAAGGACTGAGCACTGTCGGGAGCTCTCTATCAACTTCAGTTTCAGACTTCCTGACTATTGCAGTTTCTTCCAAGCTGAAATTGCAGCCATCTAGGTAGCAGTAGAATTGCTGCTCCGGAGAGCGGCTTCATTTAGACAAGTGAAAAATCAATAACAGTGCGTTCAGGGTTGGTCGAGGATTTTCTAATCTCGCTATCAATAGCATCGAGTGTCTTTGTCGTAAGACTGGTTTAACAAATATTCGCTCTACAAAAATTTTTTGTCTTCAATTCAGATGAAAGAGGTACTAAAAATGTGTACGCCTCCTTTCAGCAGAATTATGAGATCCTACTAATTTCATAACTTCAAATTCAAGAATGCAATACCGCTCTAATAGATAATCTCTAAGTATGAACTTCTTTGATTAAATTTTCGTAGCTGCCCTCTCAACTGCAATAGCCTCAATTGAACTTAGCACACTTAGCAATTTTAGCAATGTAACTGCAACAATAATAACATATTAGAACCACACATTTTGGGGTCTAAACTGCGATACTCATACTCGTACATACTTAAGTGGGCTTGAGAGGCCGCAGTCAAGCTTGACCCATGAAAATTGCATAGATTTACATTTCAACGGCAGCGACAACAGGCGATTACGAAATTGATAGAACAATGCATGTGTAAAGTGATGATGAAGACAGATAGACAAATGAGGCGGACAACAGAATGTACGAAGAAAAAGGAACAAATAAAAATGCCAAACAAGTAGCAAGAAAAACAACAAAAAGAAAAAACACAACTAAGTCGAGCTGATCAAAACAAAGGCGCGGAAAAGAAAACATGTTTGCAAAACAACAACAACAAAAAATCACAAAAAAAACCAAAAAAAAAAATGACAAAACAAAAAATGTAAAAGGCACGAAATAATGAAATAGCATAAAATTAGCAACTCACCAGCTTGCTTTTGTTGTTGTTGCGAATGTAAGCGATAGCTATTGTGGGCATAGGATTTTGAAGTTAAATCGTTAGTAATGAGCGAAAGACTTCGAAAAGCGTAGCTGCAAAGCGTCAGGTAGCATTTGTGTCGATTTTAATGGGTACTTAAAAAAGGCGGTCAGAGTGCTTAGGTGTTCGGTGAAATGAAGCAACAATTCAAGCTTGCTATGTATGCTTGTGTATAATTAGAAATTGAACATTAAATTAACGATTAGTTTTATTAAATCTAGCAATTTCTTACAACATATTGCTTTTGGAGTTATAATGTTTATTTCGTTAGCTTTGAGTTAAGTCCTGCCTTTAATTATTACAAAGTTGGAATTTCTTAAATTATTTTTTAAGTGAGAGCAAGCGAAAATTATGCATTTCCCTAAAGAAAGAGCAGATCTGAGTTGAATGGAGAGAGCAGGTGTGGTTATTTACGGTACGCGCAACAGTTGGCAGGGTTTTAATTTTATATAGGTAGAATGTGCTAAGATCCATCCAATCAAAGCTTGCTATCTCACCATATCAGCATTGGCAGCTGTTAAACAAATAAGAGACCACTAAGGCCTAGATTTTCGAAATTTTACAAAGCTGTAGATATATTAGTAGAAAAGTTTGGAATGAAGTTTCACAAAATCGTTAATATTGAGTAGTCGAAAAAATCCTTTCGTATTTTGACGATCGGTGTCGTTGCAGTCGTATATCCCCAATGCTATCAATCACATTGTGTCCTACCATATAGTGTTCGAAAGGTGAGATTGTAAGCTTCTTTAAACGAAAAACAAAAAAAAAAATCGGTTAAGTTGAAAAAAATTTACAGCTGTTCAAAAATGATTGAAAATAATGAAGAAATTTGCTATATTTCGAAATTTTTACATAAAAAGGGAAGAATGTCCCGTAAGGTACCAATGAAATTTGTGAAGTTTACGAAGACGTTGCTGTATCAGTTCGTGTAGCCCAACAATGGTTTGTTTGCTTCCGTTCTAGAAATTTCGGAATTTCGACTTACACTGATGAAAGTTTTACACTGATGGAATAATGTCCAGCGAAAAAATGGTAAAAAGTTTTCGATAAAAAGGGAACATATTTTCTATTTATTTAATATTATAAATATAAAAAAAATTAATTGAAATTTAATTAGAAATTAGAACGAAAAGACTTTTTCGACTAACCAATATATAGGTTAGCAATACTACAATAGCGTGTTCATTTATGGTTGACTTCGCTCAAAACTGAGTTCACGCGGTGATTACTCTGCGTTGCAGCAAGAAGTATATTCTAGAAAGCAGTTGAAGTTCTAAACAAATTTTCGATTGCTTATTTTCCACAGACATCCCTCAAGTGGTAACATATCTAATTTCAGTTTGCTTATCTCTTTAAATTTTAATTTTAATATTCAACAGATGYTTATTCTACCTTCAAGCAATGAATACTACAGTCTTTATGTTACTTCTTTTTCTAGCCACTTCACATGCCGCTGCAATAATGGGAAATTCACTGACGCACGCCGTCCATCGCGGCTCAACGGCTTTCAGTAGCAACAGCAACAACCACACGGGCAAATCACGCGCTTCAACTACACCGCGGAATCAAAAGTCACGCTATCACTCAACACTCTGCGACGATGGTGACGGCGGCGCGCCACAACGCAAAGCTAAAACATTACCAGCACGGCACAGAAGTCGGCGCGGTGAGCACACGACCAATGACATTCACGGTCATGGACGCAGTAAAACGCCGCCAGCGTCGGCGCCACCGAATGGTGAAACGTCGCGCATGCTCTTTCTACTCTATCTGATACATCGCACCTGGAATGTGGTGGTGGAGACGGTGGATACGCGCAGCAAAAGGTGAGTATGCCCGCTTGTACCGTGTTGTGCACCGAGTTGAGCTGTCGTTTTGTTTTCGTAATTTTGTAGATCGCGTCGTAGCGCACCTGCATCAGAAGGTCATACACTCACGCGACCGCGTTCTTCGCATTCATACACCGAACGTGAGCTGAGTTGTTCGAACAGTGATGGTGATTGTTCCATACATATCACAGATTTGGATGACGCTGAGGTGGCTTCGTCCTTTTGCTGCTCGCAGTATTCGTATTGTAGTTGTAGCTATTGCTTCGATACGAATCAGAATGTTTACAATTCCATTGGTGGTGGCGAGGATCAGTGTTCGCTGGATTCGATTTGTGAGCGTACTTCAACCAAGTGTGGCAGGTTAGTCAAACACGCAATATCTTTAGTTGTAAGCTTTGCAGTGGTTACAAAACTGAGAACGTAGACAAAAGTCAGAGAACGTCTATCATGGACAGATAATATGATAAACGTTCTCTGCACCGTACATCAGAGCAGAGAACGTATATTTATAGCAGAGAACGTCTCTTTCTGCTATAAATATACGTTCTCTGATCAGAGTATGAATGTGTCCCAGCTATTAGTCAAGGCTTACACCATTAACTAGATCTTTTCCAAAGTGCCTGAAAGCATGCTATTATTTTGCTTACTGACAGCTTGAAATTCTCCAAATAAATAATAATTTATATGMTTTTTTAACACACTTTATTATTAAGCCTACGCTAGCACCCATTATGGGTTATCACTAATAAATAMATATTACCATCGCAAGTTAGTCTAATCACTAATTATAATATGCGTATATCTCGGTTGATAAACAAACATTCCGAAGCGCCTGCGCAGTTGTTTAAAAAGTTTCGTCAAATCTAAGGATCCTGGAAGTCTTGAGTAAATGTTTGATAACAATGGTGTCTTCGATTCTGAATATTGATTTGAGGTCATGCAAGAACATGTAGAAGGTGCCTGCGCTTGATAAGCTGGTGCTGTTTCGGTATTTGCATAAGATGCAGAAGTTGGAGCAGGTGTAGTGCTTGGGTAACTTTGACACTGCTCTGCATCAGTATATGACAAATCTGTAGGCGCAGGAACCGATGCTGGTTGTTGAGCTTCATAAGAGCTCTGTGAAGCTGTAACCGGTACTGAATCACTAGCAGCATAAGGATAGGGAGCTGGTTGTTGAGCTTCATAAGGAGCAGGCGCTTGCACTGAACTAACGTACAGTGTAGGAGTGAGATCAGGTACTGAAWAAGAGTCCGGAGCTGCAGTTGGCGCAGGATCTGGGTACTTTGAGGCGTAAGAAACAGAAGCTGGTGCTAAGTCATTTTCAGGCTGTTCTGCAGCACTGTAAGGTTCTGGATCAGTATTTAATGGCGAATTAGAGTAAGGAACTATCTGCTGAACTTCTCCATTGGCACAAGCTGCTGGAGCTTTTACTTCGTAACTTTGGCTTTGGTCAACAGCTGAACCAACGGCTGATGATGAATAAGCGKTTGGTGATGGCTGTTGGGCTTCATAAGGAGCAACAGGAACTGGAGATGGTGCATCATAACTTTGTGTCTGTTCTGAGCCAGTGTAATTTTGACCCTGGTCAAGGGATGAGTAAAGCGCTGGTGCTGGAGCAGGGACTGGTTCTTGTACGGGATAGGGCAAGGGTGCTGGAGCTGGTGCTAGATAAGTTGGACTCTGGTCAATTGCCGAATAAGGTGCCATTGCTGATTTCTGTGCCTCATATTGAGTTGCATCTGGATCCTGTGCTACTGGCACTACGTAATTTAGACTCTGGTCGAGTGCAGAAGGCGGTTGTACTTCATATCTGTCTCTTATACACATCTAGATGTGTATAAGAGACAGGCTGATTTCTGTGCCTCATATTGAGTTGCATCTGGATCCTGTGCTACTGGCACTACGTAATTTAGACTCTGGTCGAGTGCAGAAGGCGGTTGTACTTCATATGGTGCTGAGGATGGGATTGTTTCCAGAACTGAATAAGATTTCGGAACTTCAGCAGGAGCAACACATTTCTGACTCTGATCAAGTGCTACATATGGTGCCTGTTCTGAATCAGGCGCTGTTGCGTAGGTAYGGGGTGCTGGTGCTGGTACTGGTACAGAAACGGTAGGCGCCACATAGTTTTGATTCTGGTCAAGAGGTACATAAGGTGCTGTGATTGGAACAGGGATTGGAGCAGGTGCTTGATAGCTTTGGCTCTGATCTGTAGGTGCTGAATCTGAAGGTGCTTGATAGCTTTGGCTTTGGTCTGGAGCAGTATATGGAAGAGGATCGGAACCAGCAGCTGAGTAAGGAGCTGCTTGTGCTGTCTCATGAGTAGGTTGTACTGAAGCTTTATCTGGTGTAGCATAAGGAGCTGATTCACTGTAATTTTCACTTTGATCTTGAACTGCATACGATGAAGAATCAGAATAAGGCGGCGATGAGTATTCCTGACCTATGTATGGGGATGACGCAATATAGGATGTCGAAATTGGTTGCGGATCGGATGAAAGATAATCTTCAGATGGTGGTGAAGTAAATGAATACTCTTCATCTGTTAGTGGTTTTAATGTTGGCGCACAGAGTCCTTCGCCGATAACTTTCCAGTCTATGGAGWGGTAAATAATTCAGAAATTGAATAAATATTTTTCGGAATTAAAATCAAAATTTATATTTACGTCGCTTAGTTGAACATATTAGCTGATTTACGAGACAGGCATTGGGCACCGTGCGCACAGCTCCATCAGGCACTTGCTGAGCACAAACAGGCTTAAACAGTACTGGACATACAATTTCATGACAGTTTAGTAAACAGTTTTCCAAGTCCGTTTTAATGGGAACTGAAAGAAATATACACTTTTTTTTTAATTTCTGGGTGGTATCATAGATATCCCAAAAAGCAGTATAAAGCTTACCTCGATGTCCAAGATAAATTTGCTTGTAAATATAAGCATTGAGTCTACATTCGTTTTCGAAGTAAAGATATGCTACGCCATTCGTGGCACACACGGGTAAACCGCCATCAGCGCAAATCGGTGTGTACAGTCCGCTTGCCATAGAAGTGATCAGGCTCCCAACAAATAATATGAACCACATACTTATGACTTGAAGCTTTAGTAAAGCGAATTCTCGAATAACTTTAAAGTGAATGTACTAAAGTTTTCAGGGCCGCCGGCTTTTTATACTCCATTTGAATACAGTCCAATGTAAAATTCAAATTTCGGACCTCACCACCAAAGCAACTACTTATCACCAAAATATGTGCCTTCGGTTCAATGGACCAATCTGACCGTTATTCGTCGGTCCGTGTTCGCAAAGTTTGGCAAAGTGCGTTCKTCAGTTATTAGAAAGAATTCAGCGCTTATCACCTGAGCTTACGCAAAGCCGACGGTCTTCAACTGCAAGTACGTGTTTTTCGCACGCCGGTAGTCATGTTTACCAACTGCTTATTTGCGTTGGTAATGAAATAGTTGTYGTAGTTCGGGTGTTTACAAACAACAAAACAACTTATGTAACTCTGTCTCTTTTCTTGAATGAAAACTTCACGTAGTTGGCAAAGTTATCTACTTTTATTGAAGAGTATGAGTCAAGCACTGTTTTAATTACATAACCAAAAGCGAAACCTTCCTGTCTTGTTCGGATATTGAAAGTTGTTTCGGACTTGGTAAGTACAAGAAAACTTTAGATTGGTTCAGGAAGATGTTATTCTCCATGAACATAGGAAGGCTGGGCATTCGGTTACATAATTTTTTGTCGCCGAATCTACTTTTCCCATTCTCGGAGGTGCTGTAATGACCCCTACAATGTTACGGAGCTCTCTTTTGTCTAGGCATAGGAGCTTTTTGGTCTGTCCACCATTAATACTACGCCTAAGTAACTTGTGATATGCCGTGTATTGCTTGTGTTCCAAGACCAGAGGTGTTCCACTAGAGTCCATTGGCTCAAATAACCCTAGAAGAGGGTTGAATGGCCTGGGGCAGCATAGCATTGTGTCTCTAACAGCCCCCGAGCGGAGCAGCTCGTCTGCCGTTTCTTTTCTTTCTGTTCCCAAATGATTGGGTACCCAAAAGATATTAACCGAATTATTGACTAAARGTCTATCTATTGTCTGTTTGCAAAACCTAAGCCAATGAGACTTAGTATTGGCGTTAGGGAAAACCTTAATTGCTGCTTAAGTGGTCTTGCCGGTTGARACAGAAGCCCAGATGCCAAGTGAGCTGCTATTAATTAAAGCCCAAAAGACTGAATTGTAGTCATTTAGTTTGAATCTGCCTTCTGTTTACGGATTACAGCAGAAGAACCCGCACCTGTTCCTCTTTCACTCTTTAATCCGTCAATGAATATGTAGATTTTGTCTTTGGAACTATCGATCACAAAACTATTGTGCCAATCTTCTCTACTGTGGAATGAAAACGGTATGTTTGTTCCTCGTGGGTCTCCGTTTCTCGGTCGCATTGCCAACTTTACAAAGATTTCATTTACAAGGTGGATTATGATAAAATGGCTTAAAATAATGAGTCGGCTGGCCGTAAGCAATGCCTCATACCTCACTTTAATGTATATTGGCGGATGTCGTGGATAACCTTTAGAGCCTTTTTGGAGGTAGTTTTCATTGCGTGCGTATTCCTCAGCAAAAAATCCCATTGCACCTATTCTGGCTGTTTAATAAGGATCTGTTTCAATAATACCATCCACCATATTACCGCGCCATGAGCTTGTATATAAGACATAAGTTTAGAGCCCACTGTGGTGCAATGCCTCTTCTACAGCAGTTCCAGATTCGAAGAACTTGTTATCATAACTCCGAGTATTTGACGGAACTGGAGAGTAATTCAACTCCTTTCCCTTGAACGGTCTGCATTTTATATTAGTAATAAGAGTTTTCTACTTTTTATACAAAACACAACAGTATTGGTAGTCACCAAACGTTTATTAGATACGATATAGTACTTGTGCTGTTGAAGTTCAAAGAGCAAGCCCACCTCTACAGTTTGGTATGTACGGCCAGCTTTTTATTAACAACGGCTCAGAGATAACTGGTAGAGTCGGGTGCTTTCATGTAGTTTAAAYAAATCTAATTATGTTGTAGTTTCCTAATAAAAAATTTGGCTACTTTCAAATGAACGATTGATTACTTTCTGTGTAATAAATAAGCTAAACCTATTCAAGAAGTATTGGCATTTTGTTCACCTTTCTGATAGGAAAAGTTTTGATTTCGGGTTCTTATTTAGAAATTGTGTTTTTTCAAAAGAACTTTGATTAATAACTAAAATTTACTATGTGGATATAGGCTACATCACCTAAAAGTACGGTTGCTAGTACACAGTAATAGTTATTTGTTCGAAATGGTGAATACGATCGCAAAATTTTCAACGATCGCTGTAAAGGCGATCGTATCAGTGGTTGTTAAACTGTAMAGCACAAGCTAATAGCAACGACACAAACCATCTTGTGTAACATAATGCAAAGCTTTATCTAAAGTATTTTTGTGGAATACAAAATAAGCTTCGCTCTGAAATTATTGGTGTAGTTTATGAATATTAAAATTTTTAGTAAATTTGATTTAGAATTTTATGATATATAATTGTAAATAATTTTTGGTACCGAACAAATTTTGAATCAAGTGAAATATATKAGGTCTATTGCTTATTCTCAGTCCTTATACATATGCAGTGGTACATTTAATCAAAATTATTTTAAATATTTTTGGGAAACTTTTAAAAAGATTTAAAAGTGTAAAAACAATCGTTTTAACTTGAAGAATGTCTACTAATCGCTCGACAGATTGCGAGCACTGGTAAAAAGATGACATGAAATTGTCTACCAAGAAAGTGCCACCAAAACTTAACTCAATCATAAATTGGCTGTTTCCTAAATTTGGTTGCTTCTTAGTTGAGCTCAGTGAAGATTCACAGGCATATTGACGTGGTTTTTCAAGACATGACCGCCATTCGAAAGCCGAATTCATACAGTAAACGGATTAATCTAAAGCGGCTAGCTCGAGGATCAATAGAGGACCAAATAAAAGAGCTACTGCGAAAGTTGATTCATGCCGATAGTAGGGTAAAATCATCTTCCTTCGAAAAAAAAAAGTTGTTAAGGTAGTATATACATTTAATTCAGTAAAACACAAGTTTTTGTGAACTTAATTATATAAAGACAAAAGAACGATCAGTTGAGCTGTAAAATGATTTATTTATTGATCTTTTCGGAAACTACTTTAAACATATAATATTATGTTCATTGATAGTATTTAACAGCACTGGAATATGGGGGAAAAATAGGTGCGGGTGCTGGTGCTGGTGGTGAAGGTGCGGCATAGGACACTGGAGCTGGAGCTGTGGATAGGTATGAGGTAGGAGGGGATGCTGGAGCTGGTGCTACGTAAGATGGCAGTGCATAAGCAGAGTTAGTCGGTGTTGGTGCTGCATAAGATGGTTGAACTGGCTYAGGAGCAGCATAAGCAGGCGGTGAAGGTGCAGCATAGGACAGCGATAGAGCTGAAGCTGCATAYGGGGCGGGAAGCGATGTTGAGGCTRGTGCTGTGTAAGATGACGATGYATAACGAGCGGCAGCGGGTGCTGGTGCAGCGTAAGCTGGTTGAGGAGGTTCGGGAGTGKCGTAGGATACCAGACCTGGAGACGGAACTGAATAAGGAGCAGGAGCAGGCGCCGAGCTTTCATAAGGCGAGAGGGGAGTAGCTGTGTAGGATGACAATGAAGCAAGAGCGGAACCCTGTGCTGGTGCAGCGTAAGATGATTGAGCAGGTTCAGGAGCAGCATAAGACACCGGAGCTGGAATTGGAGCCGGAACTGGAGAGGCACAAGGGGCTGGAGGGGCCGCCTGAGAAGCATAAGATACGACAGATTGTGTTGGTGCTAGATAAGAGGATATGGCTGGTGAGACACTTTGGTTTGGAGCAGCATAAAAAGAGACTGGTGCAGGTACGGGAGCATTATAAGCTTGTGGGGCTGGTGATGGTACTGAGTAAGCAGCCGGAGCAGGTGCTGGAGCTGGATCTGGTTCAGTGTAAGTTGCTGCCCGGAGTACAGGAGCCGCGTAATCAGCTGGTGCTGGATCAGGTGCTGCATAAACATTTTGAGTTGGGTCTACTGGTGCTGCATAAGCAGCTTGAGCCGATGACTGAGCTGCATAAGTATCAGATGCGACTGCATTAGGACATGATGATGGTACGGGATCTATTCCTGGAGCTGCGTAAGCAGATGTGGCCGGCACTGATGGTAAATAGGCATCTTGAATTGATGCTACCGGAGCATATGCATCAGGAATCGACGCTGGAGCTGTTGCGTAAGGAGCAGGTGTTGCATAAGTAACAGGAGCTGGTGGTGGAGTTGGTACTGGAACTGGCTCTGGTGCTGAGTAAGGAGCTGAAACCGGTGCTGAAGCTATATAAGGCGATGAGTCCGATGCCAGCAAAGCTGGTGCATACGGTAATGGCTCAGGAAGTGAGGCAGACACCCCCGCACAAGGTGGTTGTACTATTGCCGAAGCTCCGTAGGCGGGTGCTGGTGCTGGCGCTGCATAAGTCRCGGCTGCAGGTTCAGGTGCTGGTGCCGAATATTGATAGGAAGGTACTAGTGCTTGGGGATCTGAAGATGGTACAGGACTCAGATAACGCGGCAAAGTAGACGGTGATTTCAAGTTATAGGTAGCCGAATTAGCGGACACAATAAATGCATAAGTAAAAAGAATAAAACGCATTTCGAAATAACTTATTTTTTGCTGAAGCATCTGAATTGATTTGCTGAGTAGTCGTTTTGTTATACTACTAAACTGGCGGCCGTGAACCTTTTATACTAAATTTTATGTCAAAGACTTATAGTGTGTGGCAGAGGAATTATACTTATCGGGTTATGTGCCTTCGCTACTTGGGAACAATCTGTGTACTGCCTACCGAARGTGTCTTAGTGCAGTAATCATTCAATGCACTTATGGTGGCGTTGGTCTTCAACTGCTCCAAAGTACGTGCTTCTTGGCTCTCGAAGTTCGCTTGATATCTGCTTTGGTACCACATTCTTCGGCGCTGAGCTAATAAAGAACCGTTTGTGTTTTAAAAAATATGTATGAATGAAATGCTTGAGCTATTTCTTTACCAATATACGTGCCCTTAAATGTTTTAATTCTAATAGTAATAGTAAATATGATATTATTTTGTATTTTTTCAGGTGAGTACAATTTCCGACTATGTGACATTGATAATTACCAAAACTAAGTGGTAAGTCATATGATAATATTGTATGCCTATGTATATTATGGAATGTGATATGAAGATTCATAAAATCTCCGAAATATTTTCACTAATTCATAACTAAAAGGTTACATAGATTGTTTTAAGAAAAATGCGCCAATTTATTGTGTCAACGTCTTTTTCAATTCTCGAAAGAGTTGACTCAAACCGGTTCGCCGGAACGGTCGTTTGAGTTTTTTGAATGGCCAAAAGTCACACAGAGCTAGATCAGGCGAATACGGTGGTAGCAGCACGATACAAGTTTAAAATTTTACAAAAACCTCAAGAAGAATCAATGCAGTATGCGACGGTACCTTATGGTTGTGCAAATACCAAGAGTTGAGTGATTTTTTGCTTTCACTTTTCTTATGCCAAAATGGTCTTTCAAAATGACTTTCACTGATTCTTCCGATATTCCAATGATGCCAGTAAGATCTCTGAGTATTAATTGTTGATTCTCAAGCACCGATTCCTTTATTTTATTAACGTTTTGATCATCAGATGCTGTTGATGACCGCCCAGGACGTGATTCGCCGTCAATGCGTTTTCGACCCATCTTGAATAATTTGTACCATTCAAAAACACTGTCAAACACTTATCACCGAAAGCCTTTTCCAACATTCTGAATGTTTCGGCACCAGATCACCTAGAGAAATCATAGAAAATTCTAAGGTAGCAACACAAAACCGAGAACTTGTGAAGAGAACAGATAGGAAAGTCCGCTTGATTTTACTCTTTTACCAAATAAACCCCATATCCATCCCTAGCAGTATCCGATACTTTGACTTTCTTTCTTTTACTTCAACTTCAATTTTGACTGTTCAATAAATCTCTTTAGTGAAATCGTGAAAGACAACTTCTTCGGGTTGATATTGAAACACAATTATATATCTAAATTTTTCAACGACCGAAAAAGGAAACAAACATATAAATCTCAGGATTTCGTAGTTCGGTACTTTAAAAAAAAAAACATAGAACATCAAATTTAATGAGGAATGGTTATTATCATTCTAAATAACATCCTTTGCATTTATTTTTTGAAGATTATCTCTTTCAAATGTTGGCAGCGGCTACATCTCAGATGATTGAGTCCCCTTTTCGATGACTCCTTCGAGCATTTCGATTGGTAACTGGCGAATGACATGCGTGATATCTTGCTCCGAGGCCTGAATCGAAACGGGATTGTTCGCATAGACTTTAGATTTATCCCCACAGAAAAAAGTCTAACAATGTGATATCACACGATCTTGGTGGCCAATTAACAGGCTCAAAGCGTGAAATTATCAGCTCACTGAAGTGTTCTTTCAATAAATTCATAAATTGATGCGATGTGTGGGAAGTGAGGCTGTCTCGTTGAATGCCGCCAAGATCACGAGCTTCAATTTCAACCGATTAGTAGGTTATCATGGCGAGATAATAGACTCCATTGACGGTTGCGTTCTCACTGGCATCATTTTTGAAGAAAAACAGACCGATGATYCCACGGTTCCATAAATTATTATTATTTTTTTTTTTTTGGATGAAATAGTAGATCTTGAATATTTTTAGGTTGCTCTTGTACCTAAATACTCTTGTTAACATACCCATTGAACCAGAGAGGCCCATTTCTCATCGTATCGTTATCGTTGGCTCAAAAACGTCGGATCTTCTTGGAACTTTTCAAGGGACCATAGAAAGAAGAGATGTCGCTTGGGAAGGTCAAGCGACTTCAGCTTTGTACAATCTATATTTTGATCTCGCCGTAAAATATGCCAAATCGTTCTATACGTCAGTCCGAGTTACTGCGAACGGAGCCGAATCGACTCTCCACGGTCTTCTAATAAACTTGACTCATTTATAAAGGTTGTTCTCTCTATGATGAAATGCCTTAGATCTCCCGTTATGTATAGTTTTCCCAATGTACACAAGTTTGTTCTATAACCTATTTTATAAATGTCTCCAACTTGACAATGTCGCCTCGATCCGACCGGGCTTAAAAATAGCCTTCACCAAAGCAAATAGTTTGGAACATTTGTGAAGAATAACATGAATTAAATGTAACAAAACCACCCTAATATCTTTTAAATCTGAGCTCACTAGATAAAATAAGTTCAGGCTTAGAGATTTGTATTGAAATGGAGTAKACTTTGTATTCTATATTATCGAGGCATTATTTTGCGTATAGATTGGAACTTCTATCTGGAATCGTTCTTTTAAAGCAAGGAATTATTATGTATATTAAAACTTACGAGGTTCTCAAATATATATTCAACGTGTAAAAGATCCAAAATATATATACTTTTGTTTTCAAATATGACTTTATTAAGCTTTCTATATATTTAAAGAATAACTATTATGGGTACATGTTTATATATAAACAATGCCAATGGGTCGAGGAATCTTACAACTACATACACACATTCATACAGGAATCACATTGGAAATTAATCGAGTCTAAACTTCAGTTCAGTCTATAMGTCACTTTTTAATATGAACGTGGATCTTTCGAACCTCTATATTCGATGAGCGTATAAGTAGGCTGATAATAAAAGGGCGCAAGAGACTGCAAGCAATTCTTTGATATCAGGGGGTTACTATCAATCCATTTCGAAATTAAAGCATCGATGTCTGGTGTATATGCTTCCGAAATATSATTTTGACCTCCAATAATCGCAGGAATATCGTATTTTAGCGACGCAATTTTYGGTTGTGAAGACCGCCACGGAACAGATTGCGCTGAATTTGATGCGCACGTACATGCAGGCGGCGATGGTGTCGGCGAGTAAGCAGATGTCGGCGTATAAYTAGCGGAATCGATTGCAGGATCTGGTAAGGCCACAGGAGCAGGYAATGGATATTCCGCTKTGTAAGGAATTGAYGATGACAACGATGCTGAAGTAGGAGCAGAATGTAAGCTTAGATCTGTGKCTAGGGCTGTACTAGGATAGAGGTAAGAATCGGGACCAAGTTTAGAATTTTGGTTTGTGGACGCGTAARAGTTTGGATCTGGTGCCGTATATTGATCAGAGACTGAGTAAGGAGCAGGAGCTGGAGCACTATATGGTGATGGTATTGCCGCGGCTTGATTCTGATTAGCGTCTGAATATGCAGGTTGACTAGGTGCGCTATATGAATCTGTAGCTTGATTGGCTGTAGCTGTAGGGTACTGACTCGATGGTGAGTAAGAGGATAGAGTTTCTACCGAATACTGATCCCGATTACCATAAGAAGTGCTGGTGTTGGTGCAGGCTGGTGTTGGTGCAGGATAAGTAGTTAGACTCGGTGCAGGTGATGCATAAGATGGAGATTGTTGAGAGGTATCTTGATACGCAGCTGGTGCCGAAGCAGGAATAGCTTCGGATGYTGAATAAGGTAATGGAGCAGGATCATATGAGGCTGRTGCTGGTTCTGGTGCAGGATAAGCCGTGGGATTCGGTACAGGTGATGCATAAACGGTTGAAAATTGAGCGTCCTGATAAATTGATGGTGGCAAAGCAGGAACGGTTTCAGAGTAAGGTAGTGGCGCTGGTTCGTAAGTGGCTGGGCTTCCATAAGAAGTAGAAGCAACTGCTGATGCTAGTGCAGGATACGTAG
>NW_017535041.1:389809-396160 GCF_001853355.1 Bactrocera latifrons | reverse complement strand
ATGGTGCCGGAGCAGGAATAGCTTCGGACGTTGAATAAGGTAATGAAGCAGGATCGTATGTGGATGGAGCTGGAGCTGGTGCTGGTGCCGGATAAGCCGCTTGGCTTTGTAGAGGTGATGCATAATCAGATGCTGTGTAAGGTAATGGCGCTGAATCGTAAGTGGCTGGGACTGAAGCTGGCGCAGGTGCTGCGTAATTTAATGAAGATACTGCTGAAGATGGCGCACTGTATGAATCAACTGCAGATAGTGAAGCATATCCTGATTTTGGTTCTTGACTGTAAGATGCTTGGCATGTGTTTGCAAGTGGCAAAGTCGCCGGTGCCGCATTATAATCAGAAGGTGGGTAAGCGAATGGCGCAGGATCTACTCCTGTGGCTAAATAAGAATTGGCGCCAGGCGATGGACTCTGATCTGCTGCTGCTATATAAGAGTCAGGCGCTGCTGGTGGTGAGTAAGGTGAGGGAACAGTCGGTAAAGTTTGGCTCGGTGCTGCGTAAGAATCTTGCGCTGGTGCAGCGTAAGAATCGGCGGGAACTGGTTCTGGTGCCAAAGCTGAGTAATCAGCAGTACACGTTTGAGGCGCCGGAGCGTTATAGCTTGCGGTCGGTGTGGGTTCAACAGGTGCTGGAGTAGAGTAAGAACTGGATAGAACTGAATCTGAGCGTGTCAGAGCGTTATAGCTTGTGGTCGGAACGGGTTCAGAAGGTGCTGCTGGCGCCTGTGGTGGATAATATGTTGTTGCTGGCGCAACTGTTGGTTCATATGTGGCCTTAGGCTCGTAATTTGGTGCAGGGACCGGTACAGCAGCTAGCGTTGGCGTGTAAGAAGCCGCTGGCGAGTAAGGCGGCGCTGCATCATTGCTAGAAGATGCAGAGTAGCTATGGTTGGGTACTGAAGTTTCTGGACATGTACCATTCGCTATGATTACCCATTCTGGAAAATAATTTGAAGGAAAGGATATTAATATTCGCAAACTTATTTGAATTAGTTTATAAAAGAGTTGTGCCACTTACGTTGTCTCGTCTGACAAATCAACTGATTCACTAGGCAGGCATTGGACGCGGTTTGCACRGTACCTCCAGGCACTTGCTGYGCGCAAACTGGCTGGAATATTGCGGGGCATACGATTCCAGCGCAATTAGAGAAACATTCCACCARCGACACCTTAGTGGGACCTATGGCGAAGATTTTAATTAATGCGCCCAAAATTCATTAAGAACTAATACTCACTTGGTCGGCCAGCAAATAGCTCTTTATAGCTAAAGACATTCAGTTTACATTCGTTCTCGAAGTAAATGAATTCGAAGCCACTCTTCGCGCACACCGGCTCACCACCATCTGGACAAAGCGGCGTATAGAGCGCGCTATGTGTGGATGCAATTAGGATGCTGAATAAAARTAAACGCCACATTTTTGGTTAAATTGACCAACTACTGAAACGTTTGTTGTGGTTTGATACYAAATTGAAGGTCGCATGCCTTATATACTCATGATGCAATTAAGTGGAGTACAAAGCTGTTTACTCTTTCTCTAATTTAGTTATCATTCTATGTGCTTCTTGTGCCATTAAACAATCTGCAGACCATTTAACCAAAGCAATGAAGTTTTATTCAAATATGTGTGTCAATGCAGTCTGCGTTCTTAACGGTATTGTGCATGTTTTGACGGCGATCTGCAGCTACAAYTACGTGCCTCTAGACACATCAACTAGAGAAACAACTACAACGCACCACTTGCTTCAATCATAGCAGCAAATTGTAAAATACTCGGACTCAGCTACTAAAATGATCAATTGTTTAAAATATTTTTTAATTGCCAAAGCGGTGAATCAGTTGCAGTTATCAGCAAAAATTTGTCTGAGCGCAGATGAAAATGTATTTCATTCATATTTTCATCGTCAATTCATTATYRCTCTTTGCTTTTGCTATTTTTGCTCGCTTATATTTGACATTTCATTGTCAACACTTTGTTGTTAATTGCTTGTTAATTGTTTAATCTCTTGCAAATAAATATAGGTGAATGGCAAGTTGATATAATGATAATTATGTATGTAATTGATAACTTTTGAATATGGGTAATTAAAGCATTGCTAATATTCGATTTAAGATTTTGAAATAATTTTGTTTTTATTATTATTTCATCATGGAAAGATATACGATMSAACAACGAGTCGAAATTATTGAAATTTACTACCGAAATTCGCAGTCRGTGGTCTCAACTTTAAGACCTATATATGAGACACTTATATCTTGGAATGTGTTCGACTACTATTGGACCTTCGACAAGTTAAGTAAAATTTAAAAAAAGGCTCTAACATCACTTATAAATATAATCTTATCATATTGTCTTCATAGAATAATAATCATAAGGAATTCCAAAATTAAAAGTCTATCCAACTATTTCAAAAGTTTTTGTAGGGCAGTCTTACTTAAAGACATAATTGCACATGACAATGGAAAAGTCTCCGGACCCGACATAACTCACTTCAAGGGTGATACCCTTATTATAGCGACCATCGAATTATTCGRTACCATTTTTGTAGTACGATTTGTCTTTTGAGTCAAAATATAGTCATAGTCTTGATGAAACAGTACTTTCTTTTTTTKTTCAAATGCGGCCGATTTTCGGCGATTTCGTCGTTCAAACGATCCAAAATTGCTATATAATAGTGGTTGTTGATKGCGCATTCCAAAATACAGACGCCATAACCTTGCGAGCCGGTTGTTGCGTTTTCCAATTATTTTGTGGACTTTTTTGGCGTTCACCGTTCGACTTCTTCGAGGAAACAATTCGAGCTGCAGAAATATAGAAAGAGGACCATCTTCTATAAGACTGAGTAATATTGATATCATTGGCCTCAACATCCGATCTSATTATTATTGAAAATGTGAATATATCTCTCTTTACGAGATTTTGGATAATTGGACAAATAAAATTCAAACAAATAAATATTTGTATATTTATATATGTATAAACATTATATCTATTTAATTTTGTATTTGTAAGCCGCTCAAATCGATAGCACTTCATTCCATATTTCAAATCCATTCAATTAGAAATCCACCTTAATTCTTCAAATTTCCGAATTTCGCTTAAACCCCTGCCAACCTCAATAAAATAAAACCAACTCTTCCTCCTGTCTGTCATTCAGTATTTAAGCAGCTCCACGGCGCATCATCATAGCGCCGTCACACATCATGTGACATTTCTGACTTGACTTAATAGCGTCACTGTGCATTTGCACACTCACTGCGCTCGTCAATTATACACACTCTCGCTAAGAAATTGTCGACCAACTCACTTTGGCTGAGTTACCTCAATCCGTGCTTGTGCTCATTTACAAAAGAAAAAAGATCCATTAAGTAAAATGACATGCGACAGGTGTTAGAGCTTGCGTGAGTATGCGAGAGCGCGTTTGAGCGCTTGCGAGTCTCATAGTTTCACGAAATAAAACCGGCAGGTTTTTGTATCCACTAAGTCGCTGTTTTGTCTGAGATGTGCGCAGTATTTGCTTTTAATCAAACCGAGCGCAGGTGTAGCGGAGACAACATACCTAGGTGCGTGCACCAAACTACAGGTGTCAGCGAGAGCGAATTAGAGAGTGAGAATGAGAATACTGCCGAAATGAGTCACTCATTGACTAAAACGGCGCTGTGAAAACATAAACAAACGACATGTGAGCGGTAAGCGCCGCTATAACTCGTCGCTTGATGTTCTGGCTAACTGATTTAAGCCAAGTTCGATATGTTGGTGCTGTACGCTTTTCAGTTGTGCTTTAGCGGCGTTTCGAGTACTACGTGTTTTGCGCTTAAATCGGTTCTACAATATTCGTTCAATATTTTATGTGATTATTTTTGAGTAAGCAAGAGTTCAGTTGAAAAATTTCTGATTTTCGCAAACTGAGAAAACTCTTTGTTGCATAGTGTTGAGAACACCGGCTATCCGAATGTAAGATTGATGAATTTCAATGATGTGGTCAAACATGAGGATGATAAAAATATAATAAAACAAATTAATTGGTGAAAATTAGAAAATCTTAGTTGTGAAAAATAACGGTRATTGATTTGCAGAAATGAAAAATACTACAAACTACTGATTTGAAAGCACTAACTATTTTTTTGCGATTTGAGAGTAATAAAACCCAAATAAATAGTTCAAAAAATTCCAAAAATGTGAAAATCAAAACATGTTCGTGATTTTTTAAAAAGAGTGTAATGTGAAACTTGTTGGTGTGAAAACGAACGAATTTCATATGTAAAACCGAAGAATTGTGCAGTTGTAATTAAAAAATATTTCTAACAAATATTTCTTGAAAAAAAAAATCATGAATCTCTTACAATTGCGCTCAACATTACGGAATATCTGACACGCACCCTTAATAAATGATCGGCAACCTGATATTTTTAGCCTCCAAGACGTTAAAAGTTTTATGTTCCTGCTTGTGAAGGTATTTATAGTTCGCTTCTAAAGTCTTACTCAGAGACATAAAYTAAATACACTGTTAGGCATATACGATTTAAATATTTTGCTACAAAAGACTAAATTATAAATATATAATTAATATAAATATATGTATCTGTTATGTTATGTATGTATGTGTCTTAAATCTTAATTGAACTGAGTCTAATGAGTTGGAAATAATGTACAGTTCAAAGCGGTTATCCAAATCGTACGTTATACTAAAACTATTGTAGGAAAAATCCAGCTTCGACATTTGGGATTCGCTTCTTAAACGAGATACACTGTTGTACTCTGTTAGGTTAGTTTATACTGGCCGGATGACAAGACATGCATAAACCTACTGCTTCTTCTTAGTTTGTGTTTTCCCTAGGGGCTCATGCACATAATCTTTGCGATCCTGCATGTCTTTAAAGCATTCCATCTCGCCTTGTGCGATCTGTCAACCTTTTCGAAATTTCCAATGTATTTTGTTTTTAGTGACTTCCTTTTTTCATGTTCTGGTCAGACGGATGCCACTATGCTATTTCGTTTCCCAGAATTTCTTTCTAGCCTGGAACGCAGTATGTATGTAGCCACTTTCCGGCAGTCCGCTACATCTACCGAYTGCCTGCTTTTTACAACATTTTCTGAGCTAATACGATTTGAGCTTATTACTTTAATTGCATCTTGGCTATCGACGTATACATATATTCATCTTCTTTATTTTGTTTCCTCCGTCGTTTGCTATCTCAGCCGCTTTCCTGATCGCAAMTACTTCTGCCTAGAAGATATTATARTATTCAGGAAATTTTAARGATTGCCTAAGATYGAGCTCTAGAAGATACTACAGTATTAAGGAAGCTTGAARGAAGCTCCTTTTGATACGTCTATATAAATACAATAAGTTCCGCCAGCGAGTTGGACGCTTCTGCGCCATTGCACTATAATCAATATAAATTTTTTTTACCTTTGAGTCCAACTGTGTTCCTTCGTTGACCAGCCATGGTATCAATCTAGTGGTGAAATTTTTGTATATCTTTTAAAAAGAGAGGTACAGTCCTCATTGATAGATCACTTATTAGATGSGTTTTTCGTTAAACTACCGCTTTTATTTCTTATTCATTATTTTTTAATTTATTGAATTTTCTTTTTAAAAATAGACCTTAACCGATATGTACAGTTATTTTTTCGTTGGTTTCTTACCTTATATCAATGGTGGTAAGCTTGTCGTACAATTCTGCTTCGTGCGAGTTAACTTTTTCACGGACTTTTTATAACTTCTCGATGTCTGTGTGGCGTTTCACTTTTAATTTGAAGTCTAAAAAATCTGTTTATAAAATTTGTGTGTTCTTTGACTTGTCTTCCATATTATAAGCAACACCACTGTCGCTTCCCAAAACTTACTAAGAGCGCAGGGTTTTGACTATTTCACTTCATTATTTTAAAGGTGCGGTTTAGTTGGTGAAAATTGCRCAGTTTTGTGGTTCGGCTCATATAAAAAGCAAATGTATGTGTTTTAGAGAAAAGCGGTACAGATAAAAAAGAKTATTGTATTAGAGATGTATTAAATTTAAACATTTTACGATGRAACGAACTGTCTCATGTGAGAAATATTCCTTCTTAGAACGTATGTATATACATATTACAGTTCTGAACTTTAGAACCCTTAACCTTATGCCCACTACATTTACTGAAATGTTATGAGCGTTTTGTGAAAGAMAGTTGAATGCGAAAGGTGGCTGACTGAGAAATATTTTTGTTGACTACAATATGAGTTAGTCATTTCTCCCTATTTCATTAGATTTATGCCTCTTGTTTCAGCGATCAGTTGTGAATATTATACAATTAATTTAGCTGTCAATGAAGACTTCCCATTAAATATTTTATTATTATATATATATATATATA
>NW_017535041.1:384692-389786 GCF_001853355.1 Bactrocera latifrons | reverse complement strand
GCGTTAAAGTCTTTCGTGAAAGGTAAAGCCTACTTTCGGTTATTGATTTTTGCCGTTCCCGTTAGTTTTCAGTTAACATTAAAAGGCAAGAACTGGTTAGCACCGCTTTGATGCGTAAATTGGCATAACCAAACTGCCGCACGATGAGCTGACCTCCATTACCGTCACACACACACATATATATATTTATAAAGCTATCAAAATATATGGTATTATAACACATGCGATTACACACCCATTGCACATTTTTACCAATTAAATGCGATTGACAGCGCAAGCAATAAAAAAATTAAATTAAATAATGAGAGAATGTTTGTTAGTCTTGTAGCCTGCGGAAATTATCTAACCTGAGTGCGGTGAAATGTGAAACATGTATTTCGAGAATGCACTTAGCAGCGAGACACATACATTTATATATGTGGATGTGTGGCATATATGGATATGTGAGTGTGTATGTGTTTGTATGAATATGTGTGTTCGTATGTGTATTTGCGGCGATGCATGCAATCGATTAGAATTGCTTAGTGGCAAAAGACGGAAAAGTCAAGAAAACAAGAACAGTAATCAAAAATCTCGTCATCGATTACGCGATGCACTGCATGCTGTTGTCATTTCCGAGCAACTATATATRTGTRWGTGTAAGTATGAATACAACCTTGCATATATGGTTTCATATGGGCTAATATATTTATTGAATAAAATCGGAAAATCACTCAGCAGCTAAACATTCACCGCAAGCCACACGACACACACACCCGTACACGTACATATATACTTGCATGTGTGTGTGCATGGTATGTGCTATACCCAGAAGTGAAGGCAGAAGCCGAAGAGCTGCACACTTCTTGTTCAACTTGGCTGTAGATTGGCTTGGAACCGGCCTAGTCGTTGCATTCACTGCATTCTAACGGTAAAACGAGTACAACTTTTTTATTACGAAAAAAAAAGCTGTTACACACACACACATTTACACATGCATAGGTGCATAACGCGCGGCTGACTAACTAACTGCGCGACGGTGCATTGCATTAGTTTCATTTGCAACAACAAAAACCAACAAGATGAAGACGAAGAGATTGGCTGTAAGATTTGCTGTGACGCAGCAGAAGAAAGAAGAAGCGAAAAGCCGTGGAGTAAAGCAATTTATTTCCACTTACCGCATACATAAATTCATGCACATAATTCTAATACACACATACACAAACAACTGCGCGTCAAAGCAGCGTTAGAACCTTGCACAGAAGCAGCATCCAAAAAACAACATACAACATAGAAAAACTGAGAATATGCTGAAAAGCATACCAGCGCCATTAACAGCAACAATAAATTCTGAATAGACCCGCGGCAACAACTACAACAGAAACAACAAAAGAACAGCAACAGCAGCAATCGATTGCATTGCAGCGTTGGCAGTAGCAGCAAGTTGCTAACGCCGCGAGCRCGCAACGCCCATCGTACGGCAGCAGTCAATTGTTAAAACAAATGCAACAACAACAATAATGAGAACAACATTTGTCAGTWCGGCAATAGCRACAGTGACAGTGACAGCCACGGCTGCCGGCAACAAATTACAGTGTAAACGCGCATGCCCCATTTTTTGGCGTAAACTATGCCAAGCCACCAACTTTTTCGGCCAAATTCGATCGCTGCACTTAGTTTTGACCAGCAGTATTACTGACAACACAGGTAATTGGCAACAAAAAATCTCTGCTGACAGACTTCTTACGCTGAAGTTCGCGGCTTACAACTGACTTTATTGCCTAGCAGTGTCCTGAATTTTYCTGTCAGCCGAAAATTTTCCAACAAAGCGCAGAAAAATTGCGGCTCAAACGCAAATAGGAACAGTAATCAAATATTTATGTTGCTAGTGGTGGCTAGCAATCAACAGCAGCGGGTTACGTGCAAATACAGCAACCTTCTAAGCACTTAAGCGACCTGCTGCAGYTTGCTGCGTGCTTTACCTGACAGTTGCGGCCGAAATTGGAGCAGTTGCACTGCTATTCCCCTACACACACGCCACTCAATTGCTTTGCGCTCATTAATTGATGCTCCAATTTTGGCGTTCACTGCTCTTCGACTTAGTTTGCCAGCTTTTCTGCAGACATTTGCATGTCAGCGTCCTATTTATCAGCCGCTTGCAGRTTTCTGGCTGAAGCTGCTTAAATTTATGGGTTATACTCAAAGGATGTATTGATTTTTCTCACACCAAGCTGTCTAAGAATAAGCACGGATGTGTGATATCGATAAATAAACCTAACGGGAGTTCTGTTTGAGAGCAGTTTTTGCAAAAAATATTATTGCCGCATGTTTAACTTGAAAAATGTTAAAGTCACAACAGGTTCTACAGAATCCATTCACGAGTACGAGTGATTTCCTGTCGTCTGTGGGTTAAATTGGCTTTGTACAGCTCATACACTTCTTCTTCTTCTTTACTAAATTAGACACCGCTTACGCAGTTATAGCAGAGTTTACAACAGCACGCCAGTCGAAGCCTCTCCTTCTGGTCTTTCCAATGGAGTAGAGGTCTTTTTCTTTCTCTGCTTCTCCCGACGTGTTTTGCGTCGAATATTTTCAGAGCTGGAGTGTTTTYGTCCATAAGGCGGACATAACCTAGCCAGCGGAACCGCTGTCTCTAAATTCGCTCAAATATGTCAATGGCGACGTATATCTCATTTAGCTCATCGTTCTATCTAATGTCGCATAYGTCATGGCCAATGCGCAAAGGAGCATACATTTTTAGCAGAACCTTTCTCTCGAAAACTTCTWACGTCGAYTCATCAGATGTTGCCATAGTCCAYGCCTCTGCMCCATATAGCAGGACGGGAATTATGAGTGATTTAWAGAGTTTSGTTTTTGTTTGTCGAAAGAGGACTTTACTTCTCTACTCGTATTACCTACTCAGACAAAAGTAGCACCTGTTGRCAAGAGTTATTCTGCGTTGGATTTCGAGGCTGACATTGTTGTTGGTGTAAATGCAGGTACCAAGGTAAACGAAATTATCTACCACTTCGTCAAAAGGGAGGTCTCTCATCCGAGGCTGTTTYCTACTTTWCATTGGAGCGTTTTATGCGTGGCGAGTCGTAACCTCAGCGCACAACAACTGTGGTGGGATGTTTCAYCTTCTCACTTTAGCTCGCTTTCAAAAGAATATTCTTTGACTACCCAAAGGATACTAGGTTTAGAACGGGAAGTCGTGAGCTGCTTGAGCCATATATAAAGGAATCGTTTCTGGCCACTTTCTCATTTGCGTGAGCTTCCACACATGAATCCATCCTACATTTATTAAGACAAAAATGCAGTCCTTGCTGTTTTCTTTCGATCATCCGATATAAGCCTGGTCATACAATGTTTAATGTAGTATAAAAGATCCTTTGGCTTTTTAGGAAGAAAATACCCTCTTCATTCCAACCAGGTCTCTTTTTCTTCTGATTATTTTCACAACTAACATTTTCTGTTATTGCTGTCTTTAAATTTTGAAAACTCAAACGCTATTACGCAGCTCTTCCATGGTTCAGCTAGAGCGCTTATTCTTCGTGTCGGCCCATTCTGCTGTGAATCATCGCTTACACTTTTTGCAAATAAATTTGCTTTCTACATTTCGGTGAAATTCGTGATAAATAAAATAATTTTCTCTAATTTCAAATTGTCGGTTTAAACGGTAAWATCGTGGCAATCGCGCCGCAGCCAACCATCAGTCATTCATCCAACCAGCACACTACCGTATTCACTCAGCAGCTGTAACAGCAACTGTGCCATTTAGTTAGCTTCCTTYCTTTAGAGTTGTTGTTGCTGCTATTCAAATAACTTGGTGATTTAATGATGCTCCTAGTTGATAATATAATATTATTTACCATCTTTGCCATTGTTGTTGTGCCATTAGTTGTCACCACTACGTAACTTACGCGGCGTCGCAGCATAAACTCTAACMTGCTCCCAAAGCCAACTTTCCATAGCGAGCAATTAAATCTAAGTGTGAAGGTTTCAAGAATGGTTTTTGTTTACTTATTTTGCATATGAGTATTTACTTTAAGTGTAGCTTCTGCTCCTCTTATTTCTTGTTGCTGTTGTGTTGGCGCTTTTATTTGCTCTTGGTGACACGCTTTCGGCAGCGCGTCATTAACATCAATTAAAAATTCTGTTAAATTAAATTTGTGGCTCAAATGCAAATTACACATTTAGTAAGTATGCAAGGGAAGTAAAGCAAATAAGAAGAATGCTGGCAATTTAGACCAAGTTTTACTTCGGCCTGAGTTTAGTTCTATATAAAGAATTTCATTTGGTAGAGCGAGTTTTGCTGAAGTGTTCTCTTTACTCCCTTTAATAACTCTTACTTACGATTTTTTGCATCATGGTAGTATCCTTGAAATGGTCAAATACTTCATGTCTCGGACTGGGCATTTGCCTTGTAAGTGGCCACCAACGTTTCTTTGTCTTTTTAACATGTGCTGCCTACTAGCGACTTGAGGATTTTATTACGGCTCTGTACTTTAATAAATAATCACGGTAGCATGAGGAGTGAAGTAGCATTGGCTATCAAAAGTTACACCTAAAATCTTAGGGTTATTGACAGTCGTAATCTCAATATTAGTGTCAAGTCTATACTCTTTCATCCAGTTTGTAAATGTGGTCGCTGGGCGTTTAGTGGGAGAGAGTGTTAAGTTCCGTACGGAGACGAAGCGAAAAAGGTAGGAGAGATAGCTTTTTACCTTTGAACACATACCATTCATTCCATTGCCCAACGTCAATATCGCGCAATCATCAGCTCCCTGGAGGCTCCCTCTTGTGGTTGTGGGAGTGTCAAGATGTCTGATCGTGTTTGCCTGAGATCATCATCTTTTGAAAAACTTTTTGTTATTTGAAAATAACCTCGCCAGATCCAAAAATCCCCTTCCTTTTCAACAAAATTTTAGAAYCATACAGCTTTTCGGCCAATATTGGCTTACCAACCAGTCTAGAAGTTCCCAAGTTGAGTCTTGGAGACCAACCCTTTCTGTGGGGTATATTGTCAGAAACTCATCAACTTTAGTTGCAGCCATTAAGGTAGCGATAGATTTCCTCCGCCGAACTGCGTCCTTCTTCAGAAGAATGACTATC
>NW_017535041.1:364047-383561 GCF_001853355.1 Bactrocera latifrons | reverse complement strand
CATAAAATCATACCATAAATTATCTGCTCAACGTCATTCAGTAAAATAAGTAAGTGCATGGAAATAGTAAAAAAGCAACAACTATAAACACCGGCTAGTTGAAAAAATCACCATATTCAAGCGCTTAAAGAAAGCAGTGTGCGGCTGGCATACACTGACTGCAGCGCGCAGAGTGCAGGGCGTTAACAGCAACACCCAAATTATATGCTTTATGCACAATAAAAAGTCATGGCCAAGGTAGTTTCGAATTACTTTAACTAATACTGGCAMTCATAAATTCGAAAACTAAAATGCGCATTCCWGTCGCTACGGCGCGTGTTTACCGGTGCAACGGTGTCAGCACAAACGCTCAAGCACACACATTATGGCCAATTAAGTTTGAGAAAATGGACTGGTGGGCAGTTATCGTTGAGTTGTTTGGAAGCGTGTTGAGTTATGTGGAGCGAACTGAGTGAATGAGTCGCTGAGTGAGTGAGTGTGTGTCAGATGATTGAATGGGACTTTTTGGCTTACGGCACTTAGCTGAGAAGTAGTATAAGCTCACTCCAATATAACGGTAGATGCTACCTTTTGTTTGTGTCGAGTAAAATACGGTTGTTATTGTTGCGAGCCTTTAGGAAAAATTGGTATGACAGAAGATGGATTTTACCGTTAATATCATTAACAATGGTAGTAAATATATTCAAAGATTTAGGCAGAGTGATCATCCATTCGAACTTTTCTCAACTTCTTTCATCTTTTGAGCACACTACACTAAGGTTTTCGAGTTTGATTTGGATATTGTTACTATWATAGAATTTATTTACACTTCATTCGGTTGTTATGCCCAGAAGCGTAGATCACACACTTGTAGAATGGAATGCCTGTCAGAAATTTTAGAATTTTTCGTAGAAGAGTTAAGATTATCCTCGGCAAAACGTAGACAATGYTTCGAAAATTAATAAACCCCTTTCACTATCTCCTACATGATGGTTTGGGATTCTTTAATCCTGTGAAAGTTCATTCGATGCTATTATGTATGGAGCTCGATTACTTTTACATGGCCACCACGGGCAGGCTTGCAGAAGTCCAGACGCTGAACACAATTTTCGACGGTTTTCGAGCATAAATCAGCCAATACTGCTGCAATTTCAAATTCGATATTCAAACGAAGTTCACCAATCGTCGCTGATTTTTTGGCATAGATAATACATTTGACGTAGTCCCACAGGAAATAGACTAACGACGTAAAATTGTATAACCGAGGTGGCCAGTTGAATGGGTTTGTGGCGCCGTCCTGTTAGAATCACGAATTGTCCATGCCCATGTCATTCAATTCGGACCAAAAATATTCGGTTATCATTGAGCGATAGCGATTCCCATTCACAGTAACGTGTCGGTTTTGATCATCACGGAAAAAGTACGGTACAATGACGCCGCCGGCCCATAAATCGCACCAAACTGTAATCTTTCCGGGATACAATAGTGACTCATGGAGTACGTGATGATTGTTACCTAACCAATAAGCCATTCAGCCAGAAATCAGSMTCATCGCTGAAGATGATTTTTCGGTTAAAATCCAGATCTTTTGCAAGTCAGYAACTGCTCAGCCCCTTTCACGAACAAACGACGATTCTGATGGTCAAGCGGCTTCAGTTCTTGCGTCAATTTGAACTTGTAAGGATTTAAGTCAAGATCTCTTCGYAAAATTCGCCGCAACGACGTCACAGAGATGCCCAAGCTTAAGAACGACGTATGAAAGATTGATTTGGGTCTTTCTCAATTGATGCGCCAGCGGCACAACAGGCACTTCTTTGTCTCACTGGCACTAGAACATTTGTACAGTACCGGTGGATACACATTTTTCYACTAGATGCTCAATTGTTGATCTGAAAGGACGATTTTGATGACCATAAGCTGGACGTAGCAATCTTAAAGTCGAGGCCATTTTAATAATTTCCACTTGTTGTTTTATCGTATATCTTTTCAAGAGGAAAGGCAAACCTTACTGAATAGAAATGTTAAAAGAGGCGGAAAAAAATATGGTGTCGCTTGCTGTTACTTTCSGATAAAAAAAAAATTACATGACAAACAGCAGGTTTTCGGGTGCAAAAGGTTGAAACCCCTTTAAATGATTTTTATTTTAGAGACAAAGACTAGATAAAAACCGTCAACAAGTTTCTAGGTCATTTCGGTAGTTCGCTTATAATTGCTTGTAATTCTCAGCTGAGTTATACGACTCACGGTAAGTTAAATGGCTGGACTGACGTCACAGAAGCGCGTCGCCAGCAAGTCTAGCTTTTTAAGCAAAACCAACAACAAACAAACACGTCGTCTTTAGTGCCAAAAAAATTATACATTCGTCGCTCATTGTGTTTTATTTTTGTGTGCACTGAAACCGAAAGCGGTAACAGCAACTACAACAATAAATACTGACACATTAAACGCTTCATTTAGCTGTGAACGTGTCAATTGGATTGCATTGTTGTTGTTRCAACAAATTAGTGCAACCACAATTGAATTCGAAAGCAGTCTGGCGCAAAAAAGCCACTAAATTACCATTAGCAATTGAGCTTACCGATCGTTTACACACACACATTTCGATGTGTACGTGGAAAACTTAACGGAAATTATTGCGGGAGAGGGCAATAAAAAGCAGACAAAGTTGTGAAGTAAGGAATTTTCCGGAAAATAAATTTCGGGAATTAAAAAGTGYTTTGAGCCTTTTCGTAGCTGCAAACTTTTCCTTCGCATTTGTTGAGTAGTGTTATCGATTTTGAAAATTTTCTCGAAATAAAAGTTKTTCATAACTTTCCTTTCTCCAACATATCGTCCATACACCCAATTTGTTTGTATGGTTTTTTTTACTTTTTCTCGTCGAGTCACCTCGAGTCGCCTCCATTGCCCGCGCATGCGACCCGTCGACCCCAGCGCGTTGAGTGTGACAGCATGCCGGCCTCGGCAGTCGCTCGTCGCGCAGATGACCTGCGGCCATCACAACTGCACCGTCATCTCAAYGGCTAARCTAATTTCTATGTAGCACTTAGCCGCTTGCGGCACGTCTCAACTCAAGCTCACCTCATTTCAGCATATAGCCCGAGTATTTATTAACAATTTTCAAATTAGACCGTAACATTAACTGCGTGTGCTTTCTTCTTCTAGATTTACGATTACAAACKCGGCTTGCCTACCAATTTTCTCTGTTTTATTTCTACTTTGTTTTTTGTTTTTGCTATTGCCATTAGTAAATGACTATTTAATGTAACTTGCTGCTGGACGTTGCGCATGCGCATGCACACTCACTCAGCCGATCAACGAACCGTCAGCACTTACTTTTGTGGCAGYCAATGTGATTGCCGCTGCGCTGCTGGTGTGCAATTGCATATTGCTGCTTTGCATTTTCCATAGTTTAGTTGCTAACGTCTCAAACACACACATACACACATGCAGTTGTAGAAATAGATTTATGTATAATCGCCTTCACTCGCGCTACATTTCTTGTAAGCGTGAATCTTAACTCCTCATTTCACTGCTTCGCCGCTTAGCAAATGTCTGTGTGTTTTTTTACTGGCGCTCGTGAAGTGTGTCTGTTGTCTTTGAAATCTTTGCGGTCAGCTCATAAAAATTACACCTCTGATTGTTTGAGTGCCCATATTTAGATTTTAGATTTTAGCGCTTTCTTTTGCTTTGATTTTTCTGCCCACACAGCTTTTTGTTGTTGGCTGCTTTGTTTTGCACACCAGGTGAATGCGCGTTCTGCTCGGCCGCCTTTTGGACTTTCGGTATTGCGCTTCTAACGCCCTAGCCTGTGGGGGTGTTTGGCCGTTAGTTGGCTATAATCTTCATGCTACAGTGGGTTGAGCAGAGAAATTGCTTGATTTTTGTTTTTCTTCAAGATTTTACTTTGTTTTTCTATGACCGCAATGGTTTCCATAATTTTAGCTTAAATAAATTAGTACAAGAATTCGCATTCTAACGGGTTTTCCAATAAGAGTTCAAAACAAATTTTTTAAATTAAATTTGGGATATCAATGAAATTTTGTATTCCTGTGAAAATACATTCGATGCCATTATGTATGGAACTCAATYTCTTTTGCATTCCAACCACGAACACGCAGAAGTCYAGACGCTGAACMCAATTTTYGACGGTTTTCGAAMATAAWWCGGCAGATACKGCTGCAATTTCAGTTTCGATATTCGTACGTATTTCGTCAATCGTCGTTCGCTTGTTGACAYGGACCATAGACTTCACCAAACTTGGTTTTCAATAAATCGAATGTGTCACTCGCTGAGTGGCTTGTGGCGCCGTGCTTTTGAAACCACATATTTTCCAAGTCCGTATCATCTAATTCGAGCCAAAAATATTCGGTTGTCATTGAGCGATAGCGATTCCCATTCACAGTAATGTGCCGGTCTTGATCATCACGAATGAAGTACGGCCCAATGACGCCGCCGGTCCATAGACCGCACCAAACCGTATTTTTTTCGGGATGCAATGCTAAATAATGTAGTACGTGTGGATTGCTGCCGGAGCAATAACGCATATTTTGCTTATTGAGGAAGCAATTCAGCCAGAATGGAGCCTCATCGCTAAAGATACTTTTTTCGATAAAAATCCGTATAGTTTTCAAGTTGTTGCTCAGCCCAATTCAMGAACATACGACGACCATGACGTCACAGAGATGCCAAACGCTTGAGAACGCCATGTGGTAGACTGATTAGGGTCTTCCTCGATTGATGCGCTAGCGGCAGCAATATTCATAACACCACGGGCACTTGTTTGTCTCACTAGCACGGCAACGTTTTGTACTGTAGATTCCAATTTTTCGACTAGACACTCAGTTGTTGATCTGACAGACGCTTATGACGGCCATAGGTTGGACGTAACGTTTCTAAAATTGAGGACAATGACTCCGAATTTCGGTGTTCTTGTACTCTTTATGACTCCAATACCGCGAGCGGCACAATAAATTTATTCTGCTTCATGACAACGCTCAAGATGACGTCAAAATATGGCTTGAATTTTGGAAAGTATCGCAAGATGGTCCGGTTTAGCGTAATGATATTCGAGCTTTGCCAGAAAKATGGGAAAGAGTTGTGGCTAAAATATAGAATTGTTTTTAATTCGCAAGCCTTGAAGACTATGAAATAAATGTTGGTCATACTTTGCTTCATTTATTACTCAGCAGCTATTCGTTTCATATATTATTACATATACTTATACCCCTATGTTACCTGCTTAAGAAGCTCAGTTCCGGGTAGTTGGATTCTAATGCAATCAGAATTGAGCAGTATGTACTATTAACTCGAAAAGTATTATATATATTATATATTCAGTATATTGCATCACTTATGACATTTTTATTTTTCCCGATTTCTGAACATTTCTATTAAGAAACTAAATTTTTTTGTCTAATATGTCGGGAAAATAAAAATGTCATAAGTGATATATTCGCTTTCTCTGTTTAATCAGCTATTCCATAGAATGAAATGCAAATCACAATAAATTAATGCAGACACCAGCCGTTTGAAAATCGAAAACAAAGCGCAAACGCTTTCTCAATTCTAAAAGTTCAACAAAGCGGAAAGATGTATCTCTATCTACTATATGTTGTTTGTTTATATGTCTTAGTAATGCTATTTAAACGTAGAAAACAAATATCATTTTACTAGTCCAATGGTCTATAATATTGTAAAGCTTTCATAGAATTTCATGCGTGAAAACGTTACACGCTTGTGGCCCACACATACTTAACCAAATACATGAGTATATACTTGTGTAAAGATATTATCAAATATGCGCTAATTAATTAACATACCAAAAAATAGCAAAATTTCTATGCAACACTTTTTTTCAGCATTTTGCATATTTTTAAAAAGAATTTAATACTTTCACTAGCGTTTAGCTAAACAATTGTTCTTTTCTGTTTGCATTTTGTTTATAAACTGCAAATGTTTGGCACTCTTACTTTTTATAAGGGATCAATGGAGTTTTATTATTATAATCATAATTTTTTTATTTTTTTTATTTTTGAAAAAGTGTAAAAGTGTTAATGAAACAAATGTGGCCTGAATAATGGCTTGCATTATATTAAATATTAAAATAATGCAGAATTTTTGTGAAATATTTTTGTATAGATATGTAAACTAAATTTACAAAAAACTATTATATTTTTCTAATACATTTTTTATTAAAAAGCACGTGTTAAGTTTCACACTTTCACTGCTTTTTTATTAAAATACCAAAATTGTAAAATAAATTTTAATTAGTTCTCACAATCATTTGATTGAAATTCAAATTGAAAACAATTTTTCTCTGTTTTCTAATGTTTTTATTGCCAATAACAATGCTAAAACCTCAAAAGCTTTCAAATATTCAAGAAAGCTTGAGTGAAAGCTTAATATTATTTTATCAAAAACAATGTTGAAAACTCTAAGTTCTCTATTATGGATGAAAGCGTGAATAAAAGCTTAATTCTATATTAAAAATAACAGTGCTGAAACCTTAAAGTTCTCTAATATGTATGAAAGCTTGAGTAAAAGCTTTAAATTATTTAAACAAGAACAACGTTGAATGTCAAAGTTCTCTAATATGTATGAAAGSTTATGAGAAAGCTTAATGTTATATTAGTAGGGGCAATGTAAAGGAAACACAAAGCGCTTTAATATACATATATGAAAGCTTGAGAAAATTTTAACGTAATGGTTATTTTTGCAGCWTAAAACTTTTTGTGATTGCTATTTTTACAACAGATAGCAGTAGGTATCCTTTGACTTATGATTCCTATGTCACTAAGGAGTTAAATTTAAGGTTATATGAAAGCTTGAGTGAAAGCTTAATGTTATTGTTATTTTTACAACACAAAACCGAAAATTTATATGAAAGCTTAAACAAAATCTTAATGTTATTGTTATTTTTACAATACAAAATTCGAAATACATATAAAAGTGTGCGCGAAAATTTATTGTGATTGCGTTTGTTACAACAGATCCCACTAAGTATACTTTAACATGTGTTTCCAGTAGAAAAAGTTAGGAAACACCAAAATCAACATCATTGCCTTTGAAATGGTCAAAATTCAACTGAAATTGAACTGAATCAAAAATGTTGAGTATACGTAGATSGCCGATAAAACCTCTCTCCGACTTTGCTGTTACCTATTAATGAGGGTAAGTTTCGTTAGAGTTTTATAAAAGACTCACTAAAAGTTTTTTGCACTGCGGCAACTATCTTTGCAAGCCACAATTACCAAAAATTGTTGCAGGTCAAACAGTTTTTTCTACTKTTTACTTAACTCGTCGATACAATTCAATTTAACAAGTTTCCATAGCAGGGTGCTTTACCCAGCTTGTTAGCTAAATTCTCATCACTTCCTAATAYTTTTACTTTACGTTTTTCTCCCGCTTTGAACTAAGCGCAGCAATAAACGTGAATTGACACAAAGCCGCAAATTAATGTGCGTCGACGCATGTGTCATTCTTTATACATAACGTCAATCAAGCGAATGCCCCCGAGGCATGCTCGAGCCACCAACAGACCACCAAGGGGCCGGGCGACACGCCACACCGCCGCTTCTGGGTTCAACAAATCTAAGGCGACGCACTACATGAGTGCCGTTGACATTCAGATTGACACAGTGTTATAAAAAAAGGGGTAAACACAAAAACAAAAAAGAAAAAAATCCATAAAATGGTAAATATTAAACCAGCTTGTTGGCGGTCCACAAAAGGCCACTGCCACTTCAAATGCCTCGGCACACGGTGTGGTAAACTTAAGTTCGCATGCCTTTTGCGGTTGAACTCCACGGCACGCAAGCACGCACGCAAAATACTTAAGTATCRGTGCACAAGCGCAACGGCATAGGYCTACATATGCCGTATATATTCGTATAAGTACATGCTTCTGCATAAGCAGGCTTATAAGTGTATTAAGTGTGTAGCGCACTTAGTATTTTTTTAGCAGCAAATAGTTGTTAGCCACTCTTGCTGTCGCTCACCTTGCCGCGTACTCGCTTAAGTGAATAAGTTCATATGTCCATAAGCGTTAAGTGTGCTAGTCCATTTGCTATTGCTCTTGTTCTTGTYCTTGTTCTGAACAGCTCGGTGCAAGCGTGCCACTACCGTATTCGGGCTTGCAGCAGTAGATTGTCAAAAATAAACTACGCACATTTATAATCGAGACAATCATTGGCCTCACCTTGTCATATTGGCATGTTTTTAGGTGGCTGATGTTGTTGCTGTTCTTGTAACTGCATTTTGCTGACTTTTCGTTTATTTTTATTTTTTTTTAGGAACAGTCAGTTATGGTTATGTTCGTTCACGAACTSTTGTTACGTTGCTCAAATTAGTTTGACGTATGAATTGTGTTCTGCTTGGGCAAATTCAGAGTTGGACTATTGGTTGCTCTTATTTTCATTTTTTAAATATTTTAAAATAGCTTATTGCTAATATTTCTGTTTTTATTATTTTCTTTTGTTAATAAACTTTTTGTTCAATTTTCAATTGCTGTTCAAGTGTTCATTGATGCCGTCTTGGTCAGTGGTAATTGTACTTACTGATTCACCACTTTTTTGAAAGACGAGTTCACACCCAGCAAGAAATCGATAAGTGTCGTAACTACATTGCTGTTCACCATAAATGATATGTTTTCTCAATAATATGTTTGTTATTTTTTGTATATCGAAATATATATATCGAAAACCCTTTAAAGAATATGTACCATATAAATGATCAGYGTAACGAGYTGTAAAGCTATAGCCATATACGATTGTCAGCCTATATATATACACAACCAACTCCCTCATTTTTTGGAGATATCGTTCTGAAATTTTACACACGTCTTTTTCTCCCCAAGAAGCTGCTCTTTTGTCGAAACGGCTAATATCGGACCATTATAGTATATAGGTGAAATACAAAATGTACGATGGGAATCAAGTGCTTGTATTGAAAACTTTTTCATTTGATGAGATATCTTCTGGAAATTTTGTATGGTTTCTTGTCTGAAGAATTGTACAATCTAAAAAAAAGTTGTTCAGATCACTATAACCGCATAACTGCCATACAAACTGAACGATCGGAATAAAGTGATTGTAGAGAAAACTTTTTTATTTGATGAGATATCTTACAGATACTTGTCATGGATTATTGTCTAAGAAAATGGTATAATCTCCGAAGTTTTTGTTCAGATCGGATCACTATAGCATATAGCTGTCATATAAGTTAAGCGATCAAAATTAAGTTCTGGTTTTACTAAATATATCTCCATCTGTTAACAAAAACGATTTTTCAAATTATATTTTATCGATATATATCTACCTAATTCATATTTATACCTAAAATTGGCATGCACCTTATAATTTCCATCTGGGTTGCTCGGTGTGAGAACCTCGCCAACGTCGCTGGCAATTAGAATTGATYAAACGTTGCTTTGTGGTTTTCCGCATTGCACAATGCTGTCTTTTTCTGCTACATAACGCTTTCAGATACATACATATGTATTCAATTATATATGTACTATATACATAAAGATATGTATACTTCTAATAGTTTCATGTTTATTTATATGGTATGTTTGTATGCTTGTGAAACCACCAAAAGGTAGAATATTCTTTGCAATTTTTTGCATAATTTTTGCTTTCGATTTTCATCGTAACCTTTTTGTTGTATTTCAAATGTTATTGATTGACAATATGCCCGTCAGAATACACTACGTTTAATTTGCGGTTTATTTACACAAAAATCATACACACCCACATATCACACCTGAAGCATATAAAAATACATGACCAACTGAGATTTGTTTCTTATTTTGAAACTATATCTTAAAAAAATATAACAACATATATATTCAACTTTGTACATGTGTTTGCGCTTTTTCAAGTATTTCTTAATTAAAATACAAATACTTGTGGCTACAAGTGAAAACGTTTCTAAAAGAAACCACTTCAAACGTCAAGGTTGCCAACCAATGCACTGACACAACAATAAACACTTTGTGCTTCGTGCAGAAAAACTATTAAATATATATATATATATATATATATATATATATATATGTATGTATGTGTGTGCTCCTTTGGGTGTCTCAAAATGGTGTTAATTAAAGATTTTGTTTATTTTTGCCAACTCATGGTTTAATTTTTGTTCATTTCGCTCCTGTAATTGGACATTTTGTCAGTTGTGTTTTGTTTTTCTAATGCCGATATTTAAGTCACGTTCTCAGCATAAATTTTTGTTTTTTACAAATTTAATTTTATTACAAATTTCTTTGCTTTTTTGGTACAACCAGCTTACTTGCTGGATGAAACCGTAGTTGAACGTGGCTTAGCGGTAAACTTATCACCTTGTATCTCTATAGACGGATTACGAAACAGCTTTTTAAATTAAAAAATTCAAGCTAGAACAGTTAGGAAGTCGAATTTATGTTATACTAAGTGGTACCTTGTAGCATATTTAGAGCAATTACAGAAACAATTACGTATTCCCTTCCTACATAAGGTTTGTCGATTTTCGAAACGCAAAGCTTTTTTACTAAATGTTTTTTATATAATAACAATAAACGTTATTTTCTCAAAATTTTTATTCAAAATTAGTTCAATGTGTTTTTAATGTATAAGTTTGAGCTATATTTTRTTTTTAATGGCATGTTGAAACTCGCATTATGAAAGGCTCAACCTCATTGGATTGAAGTGCAACATTTAAAGCTTTAAAAACTTTAAAAAATTTCAAGAGCAAGCGAAATAAAATTATTTTAATCAAATATGTTAATGGCATGTAAAAACTCGCTTTCTAGAAAATTCAACGGAAGTGGATTGAAGTGAAAGCTATAAAACTTTCAACTGAAATTTTCTGTAGCTTTTAAAGAATTTTAAGCGCAAATGAAATAAAATTATTTCCTTAAAATATCTATATCTAGAAAGCTCAACGGAATTGAGTTGAAGTGAAAGCTATAAAACGATTTGATTATTTGAAGCTTTTAAAAAATTTTAAGCGCAAATGAAATAAAATTATTTCGATAAAATATGGCAACTTAAATAAGCTTTTAAAGTTCTGCCTTTACAAGCTCTTCTTTTAAAAGCTCATAGAGCTCCCAAATTAAACTCTTTCTACTACGTTATGCATAAAAATTATGTATTGTAACCAAAATAAACGATGTTCATAAAAGCTTTTTTAAACAGTGTAAAACACAAAAAGCTTTCAAAAAGACTAATTTTAATATTTTTTCTAAAAATAAATTCTTGTTTTACAAGTTAATTTTGTATTCACATAAAAATTTGGCGACTTAAATAAGCCTTTAAAGTTTTATCTTTGAAAGCTCTTCTTTTAAAAGTTCAAGGTACCCCCAAATTAAACTCTTACTACTACTCTAAGCATAAAAATATGAAACCAAACTAAGTTATATTCATTAAAGCTTTTTTAAAAAGTGTAAAGCACGAAAAGCTTTTTTGATTATGCACAAAATGTAAGAATATGTAGTTCGATTAAATATGATCATTTTTTTTCTAAAAATGATTTTTTGTTTTATAAATAAATTATAMAAAGTAAAAGCACCCAAACTCTTACTAAAGTTAGTGCTTTAAATTTCACTGCAAGGTTACTAAAAATTTTCCGCAAGCATATAAAGAAATGCAATTTTCCTGTAAGTAAGTTCGTACTAACAAAAAAGCTTTAAAAAACTTAGGAAAGTAAAAACAAAATCATTACAACTTATTGTCGTACACWAACATATCTCATCAAAATTCCTAAACGATTGATTTTCTATCTAAGTCAGATGTTAACTTTGTTTTGTTAGGCATGGAAATCTCGTATAACCTCAAAAATCTTAATCAATTCTGTAGGCCATAAATTCAATCAGTGTCGCATACACAAAAGCGAAATTGAATGTGTGTGGTGAGTGTTGTTAGCTGAGAAAAAAACAGACAATGAAAGCGAAAGATAATATTAATCACAAAAAGTATTGAAATAAAAATTTTATTACGTAAAAAGTGCGAAAATTATTAATCAGCGCAAAAAGCTCTAAAGCGCTTTAATTGTAATGTCATAAAAAGCATACATATCGCGGTAATGAATGCCACGATTGAAARACAGCGGATGTGGGTTAACACCTTKCGGATATTTATGTGCGTACAACTGACTTTCATTCATTTTTTTCGGTGGAAATATTCAAACTGTCTTTTTAATTGTTTCAAATAATATGGATGATAGTATGTAAAKATGTTAGTATGTATGTATGTATGTTTGTGTGTTTGCTTTTCGAAAAGTGTCTGTTGTACCGATTACAATGTGATTATGGCTCATTTAACACAACGCTGTAGACCAATGAAAAGAAAATCACGATGCTGTGCGATCTTCACGCGYCTTCTAAACAGCCGCTTCTGCCGCTTACAGTGTTTGAGAATATTAATCATACAGTGACCCATATTTCACTGCCGTTGCCAACTGGTCCAAACTGCAAAATAAATGAGCTGTGAAGAGAGACAATGTGAGGAATATGAAATTATATACGAACCGATGAGCCGAAATGAGCGGTTTTCAAAACGCAGCTAAATTGGTCAAAATAGAAACGAGAATGCTGTGTGATTTTCAAGGCGCAGTAATTAATAATGTTTACAACCGCCTCTTGTTGATGTGTGTGGTAAAAATGTGAAGAGTGATCGTTTGTAAAATACATAAAATTAGCAATTAAAATGTTGCTAAAAAAATTAACAAAGAAATAAGAATGCAGACGAACTAACGTTTCACTATTTAATACATGCATTTGGGTTAGGTATCTGGCAAGAGCGAAAGCTATCAATAAAGATGAGTTGATAGTGGGACCTCTCGAAATTGTAAGCAATGCTAAAACAAAGAATTTCATTAAAGTTTTTATATAATTTTTTCTATCCTTTGTAGGTATCAACGCGCTATAGACTATCTGTTCATACTGCCATTTTTTTATAACTTTATAAAATAAATATTTGCTTATTTTTTCACACCAGCTACAGCAATTTGTCAAGCTTTGCTTTATCTAAACAGCCCTGCCAATATATTGTACGTGGGTGTCCATATTTGCTTTCATTACTTTTAAATTTATTACTGCCTTATTTCTATTCTGTGCCCTCACWTTATTACCAATTTTATTGGCTTGGTTTTACTTCTCCTTTCTTTGCAAAAGATTAGTTATTTTGTCTTGTCATTCATTCAATTYCCACTAGTGACTCACGTGTGTTGTTATCCGAACAAAAAATCTGTTAAATTGGCACCCACACCTTGGTAAATTCAAAGCAATTACAATTGATTTTCTACGCTGCTTTTGCTTTTGTTATATTTGCTTTAGGGCTGAGCTTAAATAAAACATGAATTATTTTTGTATTTATATTTATGTTTTATTTTTTATTTTATTTTTTCCAAACTGAAGCAGGTATACTGAATGATTGCTGGTGGGATTAAGATTTGCAAATTATTGCAAAAAGTATATAATAGGTTATTGAAAGCTTTATTTGCGAGCTTTTCAACTTCATTCCGGTTTTTAAGAGATAGTCTCTTTGACAAAGTCATTAAGAATGATCCCAACGACCAATTTCATTTAACAATAAATATATAATATTTAATACGATTGAAAAATAAAAAATGTAATAATATATTATATTAGTTACAAACCTCCGATGAGTTATAAAAATTAAAGCTCTGAAAAGCTATTCTTTTACTTTTTGGTAGCTTCCAATGAAAATATTTCTTGAAAATAACTAAAAAACTTCGAAAACCTTCTGTTTTGTAGTAAAAGTTTTTTATAAAATCTCCAGAAAATTATAAAAGTGAAACGTCTATTTGTTTGGTTCCAATGAAAATAACTTGAAAATGAAAAAAATCCTCTGTTCTGTAGYAAAAATGTACTATGAAAACTCCAAAAAATTATAAAGATGAGAGCTGTAGAAGTCTAACTTATCACTATTTTCTTGAACTTCWTAATTACAATAACTTGTAGATGTAGAAACCATAAAAAGCTCTTCTGTTTTGTTGTAAAAACTTTTTATGAATGCTCCAGAAAATTAAAAAAAATATTTATCGTAGAAGTACTGTAAAATATGCCGCATTTTCTCCTGTCTCTTATACACATCTAGATGTGTATAAGAGACAGGTTCCGGAAAGCTCACTGAATACTACTTTTTAGTAGCTTCCAATAAAATGAACTCTTGAAGATGAAAAAACTGAGCTATTTTGTAGTAAAAATTTACAATGAAAGCTCCAAAGAATCATAACGATGAAAGCTCTAGAAATCTCACTTATCATTATTTTCTTGAACTTCATATTTACAAGAACTTGTAGATGTAAAAACCATAAAAAGCTCTTCTGTTTTGTTGTAAAAACTTTGTATGAAAACTCCAGAGGAATATAAAAGTGCAATGAAAGCTTCACAATTAAAGTAACGTGCAGATCGAAAAGAATCGTAAAAGCTATTCTGTTTTGTACGTTAGTAAAAATTGTTCACAAAAGCTCCAAAAAAGTATAAAAGCCCTAAGAAGCTCAAAACTACAATAATTTATGTTTTCTGTTCTGTACATTAGCAAAAAATGTATACTATAGCTTTAAAGAATTATAAAATATCAAAAAGCTAACTTATCACTATTTTTTAAGTTTCAAAATTACAATAATTATGTTTTAGATGTAAAAAGCTCTATTTTTTCCTTCACTTCTTTTGAACTGTATTCTAAGACACTTTGTTTGTCGRAGGAAGAAAGGTTTTTTAAAATTACATTCACTTCACTGAATGCTTACTGTTTAGTCTAAAGCTTTGACAAGCAAGACTACAAAAAAGTCAAAATAAATGCGTTTTGCCATAGTATGATGCTCGCAACAGTACTTTGTTTGGTTTTGTTCATTTTTTAGACTCTGTGTCAGTATGTTTCCGGCCTTAGGCACTTAATTATTTATGCGCGTTAGCATAAAAATCGCACAGCATGCGGTTTTGTGAAAATCTGTTATGAATAGATACGCGTAAAAGTCCTTGTGTTAATGCCACACACTGCGCAGGCGTGGCCACAATGCCCGCCTGAAGCAATGAGCCGCACTGCGTTTCTCACTTTATTTCACGCCTTTCAAAAATAATTAGCGCTGCAACTCCCCTTTTAATTAAAATAAAAAGGCTTTAATGTCAATGCCAAGCTGTGCTAATGTTCAGCGTGAAAGAAAGCCAAAATACGCTTTCAACCTCAGCCGCCGGAAAGTGTGAAAAGCGAGATTTTCCAGCGTCCCAGTGTCACGGGTGTTAATGTAGGAAACACACTTTTGTTTCAGAGTCTTAACATAGTTAATTTTTAGTGTTGTCAGCGCGATTAATTTTATTATTTTTTTTTTTTTTGTTTTAGAAAAATTAGCTTTTTTCACTTTGTCATTATTCTGTTTCAGTTAGTTACATTTTTAATTACACACGACACAAAATTTGCCATGAAGTGAAAAATATAGAAAACACCACGACTGGAAGTATAAAAGACAGGCAAGAAAAGAAACTTAAGACAGTTRGTGTAACTAAAAAGTGAAAATGTGCATTATATAAACAAAGTACAAATTTACTGCTTAGGTACCGTTAAGTGTCATATGTTGGAATGTGTCGAACCGTGTTGAACTCTGCGTTGAATCACTCGCCGGCATGGTCTCCAAAAAGACAATTGTCAAATGTTAATTACGTTTGGAAGACTTCTGCGRCTCTTACGCGCTAACTGATTACTTTATAAATATATATACATATATGTGTGACGATATGTGTTAATATGTATTTGTAATTTATTTCACAAGTGTCCCAACCTTTGCTGTTTAGCTTTCTTGTTTGCAAGCTTTCAGTGTTCATTTCGTGTGTCTTCTATGGGATAATTAGCCGCCACGCAATTTGACCATAGGCGTCTTCACATGTGACCAATCGCGGTCAGTACTTTGCGGTTTAAGGGCATTAAAAAGTGAAAAGAGTGATGTGAACTTCATTTGTGTTTCATCGTACTAATTACGTGCTCCAAATGTGATYCGATTGACAGATCTACAAAATTCGGTCAAATTACAGGTACTTTAGTGTACTTGGTGTGGTTGTATTTRGAATATACCCGAATCAGCTGATCTTAAGGAACATGGTTGTTGAATATGTCTTTGTTAAATCCTGATAATTATTTTCTCTTCAACGGGGATTTAAGTGCTAAATGATCTTGAGCTATTTGATATTTTATTTCGGGACAAATTTTCATGAAAAATTTCGAAAAGCATTAAGACATATAGTATAAATAAAATACATTGCAAAAAAGTACCAAAAAATTTTAAAATGCAAAATATTTAATTATTCATTAATATTTATTTTGTCGCCTTCAAAGTAATTCCCACGAGATGTTATACCATTATGACAACAATTCTTCCAGTCCTCAGAAAACTTTTTATAAACACTTTTTGAGATGGCTTTCAGCTCTTTGAGCGAATTTGTGTTATCTCTTTGATTGACTGAAAAAGGCATGAAAAAACCCATAAACCCATCTCATCGGCAGTTATAATGCTCTCCATGAATATGGGATCGGAATTCGCACGATCAAGCATGTCCAAAGAAGCCTTTTTACGGTGCTATTTTTGAAGAAAATTCAGTTTTAAAGGGACGAATCGAGTAAGAACGCATTTCATACTCAAAATATCCACCAAAATCATTTGAACGGACTCCCGAGGGATATCGAGCTCCCTTGCATCTCTCTAAYACTTGCCTGACAATTTTCAAGCACCATATCCTACACTACTTTAATATTTTCATCAGTTGAAGGGGTCGAAGATGCATGTCTCGGCCGTCTTTGCTCATACTTGAGTTTATAATTGTTTAACTTAAATTGCCGAAATATGCAAATAATAATTGATTTATAGCGTGTTGAAGCCGTCAAAAAAGGCAAATAAAAATTTCTTCAATAACCTTTTAAACTTTCCAAGCGCACGCAATTATAGTAAAAKTAAATATCATTTAATTGCACGCGGAAGTCATATTTACATATTTAGCAAATAAATTATATATGTATGTATAAGCGGTTTGTGCGGAAGGGAAGAAGGAAAGAAAAAAAAATTAATACAAATTATTGAAGTAAAAATATTTATTATGGAATTTATAAATATTAAAAACAAATGATTAAATTTAAAAAAAAAAAACTATTTTCATAAATAAATACTCCCCGACGGGGAATTGAACCCCGGTCTCCCGCGTGACAGGCGGGGATACTGACCACTATACTATCGAGGATTTCCAACCAATTACTTACGCATTACATTGAATTACTAAAAATATGAATATTTGTCAATAAAAATATTTACATTTATTTCTGTAAATTAAAATTTATTTTTGTTACAATTTTATGGATTTTAGTGTTTTTCTAAAAAAGCTTTTTTTTCTACTTTTTAAAAAAACAAAATGTTTTTATAATTGAATGTTTTTGTGGTTTTTTGCTGTTTAATCGTTTTCTATACATTTTATGCTTAAATATTCAGGAAAAGCAAAAACAGAAACCACAAAAATACATCAACACAAAAAAGTAGGTCGCTCGTCATATTAAATACGCRAATCAAAATGGTCGAAAATACAAACTTAAAGATTTATGCAAACAACTACATTTCTGACACCTCAAAGACACAAGCTCTGCAAAAACTCGTCGAGAGTTGAGACATATTTGTAATATTTTTTACACTTACAAGGTTAACAAAACTAAAGTAGGCAATTTATGGCAGAGCGAATGCGTTTTCTTTGTTTTACGCTTTATTGATTCTTTACTGCTCATAAATGTTTATTAGTGTGGTTTTTACAAAAGTTAGAGTTGGCGAACAGAGCATTTTAGTTTGCAAATTTTTGAAATTTTTTTGGTTTGGTCTGCATATTTGGGTTTGATAGTAGTGTAACGAGTAAGTCAAGGAATTTGTAAATATGAAAATATCGTTATTGTAAGAATTTCGTAAAAATTGAGATTTGATTTTGAAAATTTATAGAATCTTTAGAAGTTTTCTATATCGGACTGCTATATCAAATAGCTACCATATAAACTGAACGTTGAAAGTGCTTGTATGGAAAACTCTTTCATTTGACGTATATTGCTTTTTAACACAACCCTACAATATTTGAAGAAATTTTACAGATCGGACCACTATATCATATAGCTTTAATATAAACTGAGCATTCAATATCAAGTTCATGCACGGAAACTGTTCTTGTATTCCAACTGTTTTTARAGTAAATTTGACTATTTTTCCACAAAAATGTTGATTTGCTTAATTTTCAAGCCAAATTGTTTTCACTTTTTATTTCCTACATGTATTTTACTTCAATTTATATTTTCTTGTCCATCCAACCAATCAAAGCCATGTGAAATATTATAGTTCCGCCATAAATTTCATTTTTAATAATCGATTTCCGCTGCATTTCGAAAACATATTTTTTCACTAATTTTGGTGCCATCATTACTTTCAAAACTGTATGGTTACAAAAAATTTTCCTCGAAATTTGAACATCACATTTTAATCACATTAAAGCATAGCAAGTGCCACGAGTTTGCGCTGTACATTTTACCCTACTCTACTCATGCCTTAGGCAACTACAACACTATATTTTTTTTGTTTGATATTTTATTGACGGCCATAAGATGTGTCATACTGTCAATTACACTTAARCCCATTAGTCAATGCAACCGTCTTACCAGCAATACAAATAAGCAAGACACCTATTTACTTATAACTGGCACCTCAGAGAATTCCTCGGTCACAYTTGTCATAAAAATTGCTACAATATGAATGAACACAATTTTATTGTACTTAGCTATGTTGCAAAGTCGTAATGGAATTAAAAAAAAAAAAAACATAAATAAGCAACAAGATATTGTAACTCGCACTCAGCTGTCAGCTTAAAAATCGTTTCAACAGCTGCTGTTGACAGCTACAACGAGCGCAGTTAGCAACTATCAGCTGATGTTGACATTAGTAAGGCTTAAGTAAGTCAAAAGCGTATTTTACATGTAATGCATAAATAAATTACATGCAAATATATGTACATACGCAGATATATATAGTATTTTACAGAGTTTCAGTATCATTCATAAAAAATTTAACACACAACCAACATGAAGGTCTGAAAAATGCAAGCAAACCAAAAATATAATGAAAACACGCAAGGCGTAGACTTTCGTGTATGGGAATTTGATAGAAAATATGAATTTGTTTGTATGTACATGATATAAAAATTGTCGACTAMCGCTGCCAGCGGCATTTCACACAAGCCATATGAGCACAAAATTATTTAAATAAGCAAGCGAACGCAATTAAAGTAAAAACTGTAGCTAAAGTGAATATTACGGAGCGACTTTGGAAAAGAAAACAATAAAATATTGTTGGTGAAAAATTATAAAGTTTTATCAAAGCGTGTTGACCTCTAATTTTACTGGCRGCTGCAGTTTGTTTGTGACAATGGGACGTTGTAAATGAAACTCGAGATAAATTATTTARTTTAACTTATGCTTATAATCTGAAAAGTTATTGTCTAGGCAAATAATGGAATCTTCGCCGAAATT
>NW_017535041.1:361785-363167 GCF_001853355.1 Bactrocera latifrons | reverse complement strand
AAAAAAAAGAAACTACGCGACTTGACTCACTGTACCACAAACATTTCTACGTGAGCGAAGTTCGCTTGCAGCCGCGCTGAGGCTACCGCTTTTCTTGACTTTCTTTGCTATTTTCAGACGCTCAAAGTCAACCCGATTGATAATTTGCCCCAACAGTAGCTTGCATGCGCCAGCCAGGCAGTCAACCAGTCGCGCATGCGCATAATGTAAACATGAGTTGACAAATTTTCAACTTGAACCACGATTACGAAGAGCGCACAAACACATAAAGCAGCTAAGCATTTATACGAAGAAACATACAAGCGTAAGTAAAGGCAATGAATGCCTGCAGCCGTTACATGGTGTTGTTATTTGTGCTTTACTATGAAATTGCTATTACAGACTGTACGAGCAACAAGTGGAGGATAATGTGCATGTATGTAGGTTTTGSGCATGCGCGCCACTGCTGAGGATGCGCTTGTGACTTTTTCACTTACACAGTTTTATTTCAGCGCTATTAAAAGCGCGAAAATAGCTTATAAAGTAAATTTGAACGCTAATTATCGCTATAGCGCCTGCTTATTGTTACATGCATGTTTAGGTATGCCTTCGCCGCAATCCATTACTCAGTGTCTTGTAGCGAAATACATATACATACATATACATATATACATATATATATATATCACTGTATCATAGTGTTGCATGATTCTGTTTTAAATTGAAGACAAACTAAAGAAAAATATTATTATGAAAGTTTTCCAGTCAACAGCATCATAAATTGTTTGATATTTTTCTTCTTTAATGAGCTCTACATAGCAAAAATATTATTATCAAACATACTATGCATTAAATGTGTATGAATGTATGAGTATGCGCGGACGTTTCAAAAAAGCTTTGATGGATGCTGCAATTGGTWCATTGGCTTCTCATGGTAGGGGTTTCGTAACAGTGTTGTTGTAATAYGTTTGTTTATATGTATAATGACAGATTTATTATCTACTGCAAATCCAGTGGTTAAGTGATTTCATTAGTTATAATTTTATAAGATTTTAGACCCTCAGAAACCACTGCTTATAAAATTTACTCAGCCCATGTTTATATTATACATATATTTATAAAAAAAAATTTCGCGAAATTTTCAAAAATCCAATTTTCATTTTTTTAACTTCGTCCAAGTTCTAAGTTAAGGATTTAACTAAAACACGTAGTTTTTCATTTATAAATCATTAATAARCATTACTTATTAGCATTTATAAATTCAACACTTTATTTTTCATATTACTCACAAATAACAAAATCATATCGATAGTCTACTTAGAAGCAGTCATCAATGCTTGGCACATAGCCGTTGCAGTAACGCCAGGTGGACCAGGCAGACCAACCTTGCATGCGTAGCACCT
>NW_017535041.1:334579-361240 GCF_001853355.1 Bactrocera latifrons | reverse complement strand
TTAGTAATCAGTTGTTTTTCTAAAAAATATAATGTCGATAAGGCAATTGATTCCAGGTATTGTGAGTCGTATTTGTTTTGCGCTGATACTTGATACTTTCGACTCAATTTGTTTACTTTACCGCCGTATAATGTTACGGAAAATGTAATATTACAACATTCAGTGTAAAGTCGTTTACAACCTAAGATAAACACACTTGTATAYCGCCCAAGTACTTGACTGTTACTTTAGGTGTGCCMSCTTTAGTATAAAAGTTCGAAAATGTKCACGKTWAATCATCAGTTTTATTGAAACAGTTCCAAACAATCAACATGAAAGTCTTCATTTGCTTAATCGTKGCTCTGGCTCTGGCCGCACCTGCTTTCGGTAAGGTCTTAGACCGTTGCTCTTTGGCTCGTGAGATGTCTCGCTTGGGTGTGCCCAGGGATCAATTGGCTCGTTGGGCTTGTATTGCCGAACACGAGAGCTCCTACCGCACCGATGTCGTCGGCCCAACCAACTATAATGGCTCCAACGATTACGGTCTCTTCCAGATCAACGACTACTACTGGTGCCAGCCTGCTAGCGGACGCTTCTCCTACAATCAGTGTCATATCGGCTGCAATGGATTGTTGACCGACAACATCGAACCCATAGTACGTTGTGCCCAAGAGGTCCTACGCATGCAAGGTTGGTCTGCCTGGTCCACCTGGCACTTYTGCGATGGCGCTTTGCCTAGCATTGATGACTGCTTCTAAGTTGACYGTCRATTTGGCTAATATTGGACAAGAGCTTGAATAAATGATAATTGCAAAATAATGRGAAAGTTTTCTTTTTTTGAGGGATCTATTAAGTTTATGTGACATAATAAGCTTTATTGGCAACGTAGTTTTAAGCTTCGCAAGGCTGAGAATTTATTTGCATTCATTCCTTTTGGTTCTAATAAAATCGGTTAAAGAGTTTAGTAACAAGTGGATAAAAAGTTGAAGCTWATARTGGGGTTTTTGGGAGAGTGTTTCTTCATTTACATGTCTACCTAAGGAAAATTAAACAATTATAGTTTTCAGACAAACTGGAGCTCGAGTTGGATGAAATGTTGYCSAGAGATTTCTGTGTTCTRGGTTACATAARATACACAAAGTTGAAAGCTCGTGCAATTTACCACATCGSAGTTGTTTCCTTTTCATTGGTARGTTTTTTTCGTGGCGGCTACCAAACCCAGCGCAAAACCATGGGRAAAGGATRTTGCGCCTTCYYACWTTAGCTCGTCTTCAAAYGGATGTTTTTTGGCTACCCAGAGGATACTTGCTCTAAGRCSGGAAGTCATGAGCTGCTTGAGKCATATGTAAAATATTAGTTTCTGGCTACTTCCAAGTGAATGGCGGTGAGAGAACTTTTATCYTTGCGTGAAYTTCTACACAAAGTTCGATCCTTCACAGCGACTACGCTGGCGAGGTCATGTCCGAATGGATGAAAACACTCCAATTATGAAAGTATTTGACGCAGTACCTKGCAGGGGGAAACAGAGGAACAGGAAGGATCCCATTCCGTTGGAGTGAACAGTTGGAGGGTGACCTGAATACAATTGGTATCTCGAATTGGATACAAATTGCTAAGAGCAGAAACGGTTGACGTACTGTTGTTAACTCGTAATCGGTATCTACGCCATTAAAGAAGAAGATACACAAACAGAAATCAGTTTGCCACTTCTCTATTTTTCTGAATTTTTCTCAAAACCCCATGAACCTGACCAAATCTGCATAAGCAATTTACAACCAATCAAACAACAACTTAATTATCCCATTTTCTAAAAAATGCGAGTTCACCAAAGTCAAAAGGTGTCAAATATTTGTGAAAACACACAGAAATTACTGAAATCCAAATTAACCGAGGACAGCGAGGTCGCTAGTGTCATACCACAGCCGGGAAGTATTTCTGACTGATTGAGTGCACCAGCGTACGTAGATGTACCTGAGTCAGCGCGTGGGTGTCAGCTACACTTCTGGACATCCACAGCTGCCTGGCGACGATGAAAGACAGCTAATCAAATGGGAAGTCAAACAAGTCACAGCACGCAGCAGGTTRAAGCACGAGCACGGCACAGCAGGAAGAACTTGACAAATAGAAAGAGTGGTTGCAAACGAAGYAAATAAAAAACGCCACAAACTCGTCTGTGGTTTATAACGCCAACACGCGCATGCGCGTCAAGTATTTGCGCACTAATGACCGGCAGTATCGGCTGCGCGGCGTTGTGGAAATGTAGTCGCTTGACTTGCTTGGATACCGTTTAGTGCGGCACTTTAAATGTGGTTGCCACTTCGCTGGTGAAGACGAAAAATTGTTGTASTTGCAGTTTGCTGGCTGACTGAATGAATGTCTCTCGCTCGATACGGTTGGTTGTGTTAGACGCCGTTACGGCCGAGTGCCCAACTTGCTGTTTGCATGTGGCAGCCATTCTTTTCATTTTGCTTTGTTGCTCTTCTGCAAAGTACCAACATTTAGCAAATGTTTACCAAAGCTACTGATTATTCGCTTAGATAATTTATTCAATAACCCGGCACATTGGAGAAAAATACTTAGAAAGCTGGCTAACTTGCAGTTATGTGATGATTCTAAATGTAGCCAGTGAAAGCCGCAGTTGCCATGTAGTTGCTATCCGACTAACTGCCAACTTCAAAACTGTCATTATCTCTGCTGCCTTACTYCGTCGTTGTGCCGACTGCTGTYCGTACTTGCCTTTTGGCTTAGCTATTGGCGCTTGGGGTTAAGTGTGGCGAGGTCAGCGTACATTAGCTCGTACAATGGAGGTTCACTGGAATTAAATCGTAGATGAGGGTAATGGCAAATCAGTCGTGGAAAAGAKTAATATAAAATTGATTTCGGTAGCGTGTATACCACGATCTCTCCCACTTAGTGTGACTTGATACTAGGAGGTTTCGTTTAAGTCTACCTTTTCCTCCTGTCGTTTTTTATGCCGTGATCAGGATACTCGTATATTAAGTTTGCCACGAAGTTTGTAATACCAGAGGGAACGTCGAAGACAATCAAATATACATATATATATACATACATATATATAAATGGTCAGGATGACGAGCTAAGTCCATTTGCCATGTTCGTAACCTCATCTGTCCGTCCCTCTGCCTGGATATAAGCGAACTAGTCCCTTAGTTTTTAAGATATCGATCTGAGATTTTGCACCCATTCTTTCCTCACCAAGAAGCTGCTCATTTGCCGGAACGGCCGCCGATATCGGACTGACAGGAATCAAGTGCTTGTATGGGCAACTTTTAGTTTTTGTTCGAAATTTGGCATGTATATTTATCTAAAGCAATAATATAATCTCCGAAGAATTTTTTTTCAGATCGATTCACTATAGCATATAGTTGTCATAGAAACTGAACCATCGGAATCAAGTTCCTCTAAGGAATCTCTTACATTTATGAAAAGTATTACCAGTCTTCTCTCGACGAACAGAAACCAAACTGCATGGAACATATGGTGCAGAGGCATGGACGATGACAACATCTGAAGAGTCCACGTTACGAGTTTTCGAGAGAAAGGTTCTGCAGACTTTTTATGGCCTTTTACGCATTGGCCACGGCGAATACCACGTTCGATGGAACGATGCGCTGTATAAGATATGCGACGACATTGACATAGTTCAGCGAATTAAAAGACGGCGTCTACGATGACTAAGTCATGCGTATGGACGAAATCACTCCAGCTCGGAAAGTATTCGACGCAATATCCGCAGGTGGTCCACGAAGAGGAAGACTTTCACTCCGTTGGAAAGACCAGGTGGAGAAGGATCTACAACAATAAATATGTACAGTTTACCAATAAAGTTTACATACACCTAGTTATATTAAATTACAACACGTTTATTTGTTTTAAAATTCGTAGTTTTTAACTTAATAGGTCAATAGACTTAATAGGTCAAAATATCCGGAAATAACACTAGAAATCGAGTGGGGACGTCGACGTCCCGTTTCCTGTTTTCCATTCAACCTTTCTTCCTTAAACCTTTCTTCCTTAAATATCAAATCAATTAGAAATGCAAATACAAATTTTGAAAGGCTCGTCATATTAACATTTTTACTTTCATAGATAATATTCAATATTCGATTATAGGCATGTTATAACCTAGTATATACATATACTATATACATACATGTATGTATAAAAACATACAAACAGATATCATCGGCAARGACCGGATGCTCGCGCTAGATTGTTCAAACGTGTGAGAGTTCTTATCTCAAATATATCGCGATCAGCAAAACACGATAGAGTARATAAACGAAAGTTGCGCATGAATTGCTACTATTATATAGAATATCAAAATAAAATTAAATTAAGTTATGGTTAACACTTGCAGCAGTGTTAAGTACATCAAAGTTGCTCGTCAACGCGATAAGCTCTCTAATTCACAATTTTTTAATAAAACCAAAATAAAATAGTATTTTTGAAAATTTCTTATTTGTCTTGATTTTAAGTCACTTTAGTCAATAATTGATAATATTTTGATCGACACACCTTTTAAATTCGGTATCTCTGCCTGACGAAATGCTGGGATTCACCGCACAACTGCGATTTTTAATTACGTGGAAATATGGTTCATATAAGGGGGTCTAAGGCAACTTACTTAAGTGCGTATAAAAAATACGAAAAAACAGAAATTGAAATTTAGATAACAGATCAATGATCAATTTGGAGGTTCATATAGAAATTAAAAGTTGTTATAAAATTGGAACAAATTATACGATATTTTTGGTACATGGTTGTTGTCCTGATACYCTAGGATGGTTTATAAAAAAATTCCGTAAGGCAAAGGACCAAACTGTGCCTTGAAATTGAAATGTTGGTTAGTGAATACCTCCTAGTTATAGGTGGCAAATAGTTATAGGTCTCAAAATAGTTAAATGACAAATATTGAATGAAAACTGGGGCGTATTCGAGCAAGCAAATAACTGCACCAATATTGTGACACATCTAACTTTCCGCAGATTATCAGCTGATATTTGTACCATACTACAGAAATGTTGCATAGAATATCATGCCTTTTTTAAACTCGTAAACCCATGTAACCCTTAAAAACAGTGGGAGTAGAAAACTAAACGAATAAGGTGGAATACGGCTTCAATYTTTGTAGATTTTTACTGCAAAGGCCCAATATTATTGACGCAATACTTACTATAGTTCACATGAATCATTAGACCCCTAGATGGCTACTAATAAGCAACGAAAATATTTTCAGTCATGCTTCGAGATCCTCAGTGTCACATAAATGAGCAGTAGAGAGTTTAGTAGACGGTATTTAGAAAACTTTAATGTGGCATCACCGACAAATGAGCCAACAAGCGAGTATAATTTCTTGTGGCTATATATCATGTGCTTTTATGAGGAAAAATGTAATTGSAATTATATTTTATATGCATGATGTAGTGTTTCATCACTAATGCATTTTTCTTCTTGGTTGACTCAATAATTCACAATGAGCGACGTGCGAGGCGGATTGGCGGGTTGTGTTAATGAGTAAAATTGTGTCAGAAAATATTTGATGACAAATGGTGTCATAATTGGTGGAAGTAGAAATTTTTMTATATTATATGTAGTGAAAAAGTATAAAAAATACATAATTAGGGTACTCAAAACCATGTTGTTTTCGATTCGTTATATCTTATAACTTTATGAAACCCTGCTTATGGTTTGCTTTACATTTTTAGTCAAAATCCGCGCTATTTTCATTCCGCATATTTTATGATTGTATGCAATTTACAGCATATTATGGGTACTTWAAAAAAAAAWTTTAAAAATCTAAAAATTAAATTTTTCAATTTTGCAGCTTTTTTTCACTTGCCCTCAATTTAATTACCGATTTTCTGTGAAAAACTGTGMACTCATAAAATTGCCCAACCTCTCATTTAATTACTGCAATTGTGAAGGCTTGGCCAAAGCAACTTACTTGACTTTATAGTGATTTCCGTTATTTTGCTATTTGCTATGTTATGGTTATTATTTGTTATTTTTTCGATTTGTCTGTGTTATGACTTTAACAATTGGAAACTAATTTATTTGTGTTAATTCAGTACTTGAAGGTCGTTGTGCTGTCAATAACCTGTTTAAATTAATTTTTTAATTAAGTAATAATGGTTATATGCGGAATTCGTTCCCATATACATAATGATATTGTCATGATATTTAATCATTTTGATATTTCCTAGATATTTGAGATAACTGTTTCAAATGAATTTTGGAGATGTACAATATATTCATTTTATATTTTACTGTCAACAACTGATATGATTAAAGCAATCATTCGATAAAAATGGCCAGAACTGATCAACAAAAAGGGCTTTGTCTTCCCTCAGGACAACGCTAGTTAGCACACATCTTTGATGACTTGCCAAAAACTGGAAGAGCTTGACTGGGAAATTTTGAAGCATCCATAATATAGCCCTGAGCTCGCACTATCGAACTATCATTTATTTCGGTCAATGCAGAACTCCCTTAATGAAATAAAGTTGACTTCAAGAGAAGCCTGTGAAAATTACTTGTTCCAGTTTTTCGCCGAGAAACCAGAAAAGTTTTACACTGATGGAGTAATGTATCTAGCGGAAAATTATAAAATATGGTCGAACCAAAATGGTACATATTTGGCTCATTAAAGTTCATTATACATACAAAAAATATCAGTTGAAGTTTGATTAGAAATACGAAAAGACTTTTTCGACTACCAAATACAACATTTGTATTTCTTCAGTGAAGTAATCAGTCACCTTTCTTGATCACATGAAAATGGCCACCACTTACTGAAAGTACATTTTTAGACGTCTTTGGGGTATACTCCTGATTGGCATAAACTCTCAAAAAATTTCACAAATCGAAGTCATGGGAAGTCAAATGTGGAAATCAAGACGTCAGTTCTTGTAATACGCTTTTGACCCCAGGGGTTCAGGGTTTTTTCTTACGGTTAAGTTACTTTTATAGTTTGACTTTTAAGATTAGATGATCCCTAGTCTGGATGACATTAGTAACCATACCGGAACTTTTACACGCAATTTGGGCATGCATATTGAACTAATATTCATTGAATTTTATTTGAAAAAATAATAATAATACTCTATTGGTAACTTTGTAAATATCTAGTTCAATAAACATTTCTTCAAAATTTTAAGCCGAACTATCGTTGGGATTTTTAAAAAGATCGAAATTTGAGATTTTTTTTAGATAAAGCAAAGATTTTTCCAAAATACTCTTTTCCACTACGAGTTTGCTCACACATGTATATCTGGCAAAGAGATTATCCAAATTAAATACCATAGATCATACCTTGAGTTTATGATAACGGCAGCTGACACTTTCTACAGTATCGATTTCATACTCTTCAGACGTCATGTGGATACACGAAAAGACTGCTACATACAAGCACAGTATAGAATATATTATGCAAAGAAAACGTATTGGAAGCAATAAAAAACTACACAAACAAGTAAAACATAGAAAATATAGAGAAATTATTAGAATAGCACAAAAAAATTGTATTCTTCATGAGCTTCAACAGACACAACTAAACGTAGGACACTAGTAAGTTTCCGTCTGATCAAGAAACCAACGCTGCTTCAATAACTATCATATTCAAAACATGAAATATTAGCAAAGAAAAGCAAAAAGAATAATTGGAAATAAGAAGAAGGAATAGCGAAAGAAAAACGGTGAAAGAACATTAAACGCAGAAATGAGAATGTGAAAACTAAAGAACATTCTCCAAACGTACGAAACAATTTTGCTCGCAACACAAACCACAAAACAACAGCCACCAACTGGCAATAGCTGAAAATGCTAAGCAAAGTCGAAAGCAGAAGTCAAGAAAGAGAGGAAAATCTTAAAGAAGGTGCCTGCAAGCCAGCTGAAATCGTAAAGAAAATATGGTAAATATATKAAATTTACATACACATACGAAAGAAGGCCAATGACTCGAAGCAGTCAATGTGTGCTTAATGTGCAATCAGAAGAAAAACAATGCAACAAAAGCTACTTCAGCAAGCGAAGCGGAAGAAATTGTCTACCTGTGTTGTTGGTGTGGCAAGTATTGTTTTCACCTATCTTTGGTAGCTGCTGCCAATATGTAGAGTATCACCACCAATCGATGTAAGCATATACACACAAACTTGTCACAAAACAGACAGTTGCTTCAGGAAGTCTTTATTATGTGAGTTAGTGTGTTGTTCTTTTGCTTCTWACACTGTTACTACCAATATAGTAAATGTCTAATTAAGCAAGGAAGGAAGTGGCATCGCATAAATTTACTCCATGGAAGTGATAATTTGCAGTTGAGCGAGAGAAAATACGAAGAATGGGAGACAGCTAGCACGCAGCTACAAGCGCACCACTTTTATTGGTGGTTATAACATATTTCATGTTCCGCTAAGCGCGCTCAAAACTATTTATTCTTTATCGTCAGCTGTATGTGAGGTAGATACTATAGGAAAATCCTTACAGATACAACACTTTCAAAATAAGTGCGATTCAAATTAGTCATAAAAACCTAAAACTTGCTAATCAAAAGAAWTATATTTATTCAAACAATAAATCTTGAAAAGTAATAGTATTTGTCAACAGCTTAGAAGCAGTCGGCTTGGCACTGGAGTCAATGATACCTTACATCAGTGCCAAACGCATCTCGAATTAACAAAATAAAAGCATCGAAAAGAGTTTATCTATGCTAAATATAAAGATTTGGTATATTTAAATATAATTGTTTAATGTGGTTAATCAGGCATACAGATACAGCAACTATAGGGTAGGAGTCCACAGGTTGCAAATTATTTTTTGTATAAACAATATTGTTGTATTTAAATATTGTTGAGGAATGTGTCTTGGTAGCAGAAAGTACCGTGGCTTTATGTGTAAAAAAAAAATCTTTGTCATATTATCATGACGCAGGGCAGAGAATAAGATGCTCCTTTGGTCTTAACTCAACTCTATCTTTAAACCTCTCATACGGGACACTGAAAAGATGAGGTTAGTAAAAGTACCATTTTTAGTTACGTCGGCCTAAATGTACAGACAGCACTCCAGAAATTTTATCGTGAGAAAAAGGTTGAATTATTATGTAGAKAAAAAATTAACTTTCCACTTAACTCTTTACTTAGATTGCTTGCAAACTTCAATTGCATACTTGTTATCATTTTGGACACGCTCGGCTGGTTTRTATAATTTAAGTTCTTGGCTRCAACCTGRACAAAAGTGAGGTTAACTGAGYTCAGAGGAAAATTRCAAGGTTCATATAAGGCATACATATAAATTGCGTAAAAATTACGAGATATWATAACTAACGTAGCCTATGTTAMWTTTTTTTTATAATTCTCAGTAAGCAACACATATTTTGTTTTCCTTTCTTACGCCAAACAGCCCTAATATGCTTGCGACACCTTGCGAGGGAAGTAACTTCTTAAACCTAAGAAAGCCATTTATACATACATATATACACTAGGATCGGCCAAAAATAAATCGATGGCTTTTTTCGCTTGGTACTCTGAAAAATTGGTTGATGGACACTTCTAAAAAAGCCTCTTCCAATATCAGCTCTTAATTGTAATTTGAAGATCCTCCGTCTACCAGTTTCCTATTTTTTCTCATAATAATKGAATTGAAAAAATATGTACACAGTTCTTTTTAAAACCTAACCGTCTTAAAGAGATAATGTTAAAATTTGGTTTTATTCATAAAAATAAATTCTTATGAATTTTATAACCCAATGAAAATTATCTTCCCATTACAACTAATACTTGGACTCGACTCATACTTGGAGAGTTTTTCATAGTTCTGTCTATAAACCAATTTTTCAGAGTCCGATCAAAAACAATTCATTTATTACCCACCCTAATATATGCTCCAGCTTTCCTTTGTTAACTTTTGCTTAACAGTTTAAACCAAAGTTCCTCCCTCACTTAACTGAAGCATAACGAAGTTCTCGCTTGAGTTAGCCACAAGTACATGTACTAAGATCATAAGTGACTGACTACTTACATATGAACGAACATAATTGATCTGAACTTACCGCAAAAGCATTTGTCTCACAACTGCAATAAATTGAGAAAAAACATTTCGCCAAAGTAGAAGTAAAGAGTTTCTGAACACCAGGGTAAAACTATTGTCCATCACCAATATTCTTTTATCCAAAACTATCTTACTAAAACTGTGTTGAAATAAATAATTGCACAAAATGAAAATTTCAGGATCAACTTCACATATTTATTTCAATTTATATTTTTTTAAATTCATTTACAAAACGCTTAGAAGCAGTCGGCAGTGCTTGGCACATAGCCGTCGCAGTAGTGCCARGTGGACCAGGCCGACCAACCTTGCATACGTAAAATCTTTTGAGCACAACGTACTATGGGTTCGATGTCGTTGGTCAATAATCTATCGCAGCTGATATCACACTGGTTGTAGGAGAAGCGACCGTCCGCAGGTTTGCACCAGTAGTAGTCGTTGATCTGGAAGATACCGTAATCGTTGGAGCCATTRTAGTTGGTTGGGCCGACGACRTYRGTGCGGWAGGAGCTCTCGTGTTCGGCAATACAAGCCCAACGAGCCAACTGATCCCTGGGTACACCCAAGCGAGACATCTCACGAGCCAAGGAGCAACGGTCCAAGACCTCACCGAAGGCTGGTGCGGCCAAAGYCACAGCGACGAGCAAAAAGGCAAAAGCTTTCATRTTGATTATTTGGGAGTGTTTGGATAAAACTGATGAATATTTACCTAAAATTGGTGGTCTTTTATACTAATTAAGAGCAGATCTAATTGAGTAAATAATTATAACATGAAGTGTTTCKAGATAGATAAGTATGGCAATCACAATTTATATTGCAAACACATATACAGGGTGATGTACTTGTATGCATATAATATGAATTATAAACATCACTGAATAAATGTATAAGGGAACTAGAATAATTTCTTTACTGGCTTCTTTAAAACTCAATTATGAATCGCAWTGTAGTTTATTTGACTATTTGGCTTGACTTTRCAATAGTTACTTATCGTGTCTAGTTTCTAAGGTTTTGTGTGTTTACTCCTGGCCGTAGTGTCTGAAATGATTTATTAAAAATCGAAACCGTAAATCACTTGTTGGACTAATATCATTACTTTACGGYATTTCAGAAATTTCGTCTAACTATTTGAAATTACCGCTCGAGAGAACTTTTGCCATCTRAAGTATACGATAAATTACAGTTTATCAATTTATAAGTATGACGTTTTCTTCTAACAGGCTCTATGAATATGTGGCATTTGCTAGTTTGGGAATAGGTTTGGCTTACCAGAATAAGTCTATGTAACACCCTATACCGGTAAAATATGATGTATATGAGAACAAAGAAATTTCAAAATACGATAAATTTGACGTTAAATTTACGCCCTTTAACAATGAATTCAKTAATATATTATCGTTCGTCTGACATATCTTAGAAAACAGCTCAAGCTCTTATCACCTTCAAGACTTATCGCATTATTAAATCTACCGTCGCAAATAATTTAAAAGCGGCTTTCTACCTCAACGAAAGCATCAGTTCTCTCTACTGCATTAAATAATCAACATGAAAGCTTTCGCATTCTTCCTATTCGCAGTCGCTTTGACTGCACCAGCCTTCGGTGAGGTCCTGGACCGTTGCTCCTTGGCTCGTGAGATGTCTCGCTTGGGTGTACCCAGGGATCAGTTGGCTCGTTGGGCTTGTATTGCCGAACACGAGAGCTCCTWCCGCACYRAYGTCGTCGGCCCAACCAACTAYAATGGCTCCAACGATTACGGTATCTTCCAGATCAACGACTACTACTGGTGCAAACCTGCGGACGGTCGCTTCTCCTACAACCAGTGTGATATCAGCTGYGATAGATTATTGACCAAYGACATCGAACCCATAGTACGTTGTGCTCAAAAGATTTTACGTATGCAAGGTTGGTCGGCCTGGTCCACCTGGCACTACTGCGACGGCTATGTGCCAAGCACTGCCGACTGCTTCTAAAATTGTGTGAAAGCTGTTAATTCAAAAAAAAAWAAAWAAATRCATATACTGAAAATGAATTTTAATTTTGAAGTTATTGTGTTTAGTGATTCCGAAATCTTTTCAACTTTACAAAACTTGGCATAATTCCTAAATACAGGAATGATTTTTATATGGCAAATACTTTATGAGTATTTGAACAGACCTGAAGTTGAGAACCGAAAGCAAAATAATAATAAAATGATTAGCACTCATGCAGATCATGTATAATGCTGTTTTTTAGAAACTCATGATATATAAATGAATCTCGTAAACGATTTTCATATGTCAGCTCGCCTTTTGTTTCATTGATGCGGAAACTTGAATAAGAAAAATAGAAACGTTAAAAAAAAWTTTACGGGGATTCGAAGACATACCGACACTTTGTAGAAATTGTCATTAAGAAATATATAAACTCTAAAAGATACAGTGTTATGTGTAAAGCACGCGCTCTGAGATAACTCACATGTTGACATATATATAATCACCMGCAAGTTCGAAAATATTTAATTTTAGCTTAATTTGGACAATTTTGGTCCTAAGGTAGCATATCTCAAAGGGAATATTCGTGCAAAGTTTTATCCTAATATAWTAATTTATTCTTAATTTGTGTACTGGAATTGTGCTATGTGAGAAGTAGGCGTGGTTGTAAATCGATTTTCCCACTGTGAGAATAATGTATCGAAATCGGTCGGCTGTTCCGAGATATAAGATTTTTCCTAAAGGTGAACAGAATGACGCCCATCTTCCAATTTTTACCCCGGTTTCCATAAGGGCCTCTCATACCATCTCGGGCATACAATTTTATTTCTCTATCGTATTTAGTTTTTAATTTATAGCACCTTTAGTRGTTTTTAAGAGTACCGTTATATGGAGAATGGACGGACTTTTTTCGAGTTCAACAATTTTTACCATTTCGGTCGGGGTACTTAAGAGATTTATCCTTAGTGAATTTGGGTATTGTAGCTTTAGTCATCGAGGAGCTGCGTACATTAAACCTATTAGAGAGACAGGAGCCCATCCCCTGTGCAAAATTACAGTTAMTAAATTTTGTTTTATTACATGTGAGTGTTTTTTGCGAAAGAATATGTGTCCCTAGTTTCATCAAGATATCTTATGTTTTACTCAAGTTACAGCCTGCACGGTCCGATGGACGAATAGACAGCCACCCGTTAGATGAACGAGACTGTTATATTCTGTAGCAACATGTTACACATATTGAGAATAGAAACCCTTTCCTTGGACTAAAATCTGTAATTTGAAGAACTAAAATCAAATCTTTAATCAAAGTGCACGTATTCACAATTTTCTGTTTACTATTCTGGAATTATCGCCTATCTCGCGTTTCAGTCCACTTAAGAAACGTTCGCACATTGAAATTTGTAAGTATATACTATAGATCATTTAACTCCGTATCAGTCTACATATGCTGAGATACAAACAAATCTTGAGGAACCACCTGTCTTACTTTGCAAATCAGAGACAAAATCTCTCAACAATAGCTTCCTAACAGTTTGGTAAAATCGAAAGCAAAATTATCTACACTTTGCACTACATCTCACTGACTCCCACAAAAATTAAAAAGCGTTTATGTTATTCTGAAAAGTACGTATATTTGTTGGATAAATTATTGGAAGTAAATTCCAATATACGAACAGCAACAATAACTGGATATGTCTGGAAAGTATTATTAATCAATCTGAAGGTATACAGTCCAGTATACTTAGATAATTTTTCGTCTCAAATTAATACATGTGTGAGATCAATCAAAAAATAGCGGCCAATACTAGAAATAAAACAAACTTTATCAAAAATGTCACCGCTTATTCAAAACAGAGATTATCACAATAGTTAAATGCGGCTATCTAGCGCTATAAAAATATAAARTGATGGATTATTGACCAACGACATCGAACCCATAGTACGTTGCGCCCAAGAGATTTTACATATGCAAGGAGGGTCCACCTGGTCCACCTGGCACTACTGCAGCGGCTATTGGGAATTTTTTGTACATGAATTTTACAAAATATAAATTGAAATACATATKTGAAATTGGTCCTGAAATTTTTATTTTGTACAATTATTTATTAGAACATTAGTTTTAGTAAGATTGTACAGAATAAGAGAATAGGGAGTGAGGGACATACTTTTTTCCAGGTGTCCAGAAACTTTTCGTATTTTACTTTGGTGGAATATTTGTTCTTAATTTATTGCTTTGTCATTTGGCGTTATGTGAAAAATGTACTTGCTGTAAGTTTAGGTCAATTATGTATGTACATATGTAGTAGTCATGATCTGAGCACATGTACTTGTAACTAAGTCAAGCGAGAACTTCGTCATGCTTCAGTTATGAGGGGGGGAGATCTTAGCTCCGACATGATAAGCAAAAGTTAAGAAAGTAAAACCAGAGTTTGCATTAGGGTGGGTCAAGAAACCGAGTGGTTTTTTGCTTCATACTCTAAAAAATTTGTTGATAGCTATCTCTAAGGCAAAGCTCTCCAAGTATGAGCTTTTAGTTGTAACCTTTTCATTGATTTATACAATTATATTATAAAATTGTAACCGCTAAYTTTGGGATACTTTCTTAGAAGTGTCTATCAACCAATTTTGCAAATACCAAGCAGGAATAAACATTCGCCTTTTTATGACCCATCCTAGTCTACATATGCTTGTATAAATTGTATTCTTAAGTTTAAGAAATTACTTCCCTGACAAGATGTTGCAAGCATTTAAGGGTTCTCGTACATAAGAAAGAACACAAAATGTGTGAAATATAAAAAACGTAACATAGGCTATGCAATTTATAATATTTAATATTTTTTACGCAATTTATATGTCTGCCTTGCAATTTTCTTCTGAACTTAGTTAACCTCACTTTTGTTCAGGTTGCAGTCGAGAACTTAAATTATACAAACCAGCAGAGCGTGAGCATTTAATCAATGACAAAATTATAATATATGATAACAAGTATGCAATTGAAGTATAGAAACAATCTTAGTATAAGAGTATAAGTGATTGTTCCGAGAGGGACGGATAGTAATAAAATACGAAGTTGCAGCCTTAACTGTGGAAAGTTAAATTTCCGTATACATAATAACTCCAACTTTTTCTCGCGATAAAATTTCTGGAGTGTGTGTCTGTTTATTTAAATCGACGTAACTGTTTGTGTACATATCCTAATTTTCACCTCGTTCACCTCTTGGATCGTTGCTCTTTGGCTCGTAAGATGTCTCGCTTCGGTGTACCCAGGGATCAGTTGGCTCGTTGGGCTTGTATTGCCGAACACGAGAGCACTGATGTCGTCGGCCCAACAAACTACAATGGCTCCAACGAATACGGTCTCTTCCAGATCAATGACTACTACCGGTGCCAGCCTGCTAGCGGACGCTTCTCCTACAATCAGTGTCACATCGACTGCAATGGATTATTGACCAACAACATCGAACCAATAGTACGTTGTGCCCAAGAGGTGCTACGCATGCAAGGTTGGTCTGCCTGGTCCACCTGCCATTGCTGCGACGGCTATGTGCCAAACATTGAAGACAGCTTCTAAAGTGGTAGAATTTTTGATTGCTATTGAATTAATAGTTGCTTAAATTTGTTGGTGTTCGGCTTTGTTAAAATAAAATACTTTCTTATTCTTTGAACTGTTGTAGTACTTACTCTGTTCTACTTCTATTGAAAAAATTTAGAAGGTTCTTGTCTACAGCACAGTGTGCGTTCGATACCAACAAATAGAATTTCAATAGAAATTTCTTCGAATCCACAACAATACAAAACGCATACAGAAAATAGGCCATCTCCCAGCCAGCAATGAACGCAGTGTTCTACTGGAAAATTGCGTGGTTGAATGTGGGTGCAGACATCGCTAGTGAATAGATGGCGGTTATACAATAGAACGTTTAACTACCGCATTTTCTGTGTTGCGCTTGCGTAGCAGCTCATGTCGCATGCCTCAAATTACCGTCAACTTGTAAGTATTTGACAAGAAAAACATTTGTTTGTGTTTTCGCATGGCTTTCTCCAGTTACCGGAGAATTTTTGTCAGCGCGCACTGCTAATGGCCATCCCTGTTCAATTTCCTTACTCATGTCAGATTGTACCTCTATGTATGTATGTATGTATGTATATCTAGGTGCTTATGGCAGTATACCGTTAAACAATGGTCTTGACGCATTTGTTCCGTGTGGTTAAACTAACATGATTTCCACATGTCATACCGCAACCGCAACAATTTACATGCAACAACATGCAATTTGTGCAAAAACAACTTGTAATTGCATGCCATGGAACAATGGGCGAAGACGTCAATGCTATCATCATGATGATCTGYATCATGTCAATTCTTGATGCTTTTGTTTAGCGCGCATTTAAACGCTTAATTCTTTTATATTTGCTTGCCTCAACGTTGGTTGGCTGGTTGGTAATGCCAACGAAGCTGCGCAGAAATATGAGTAGTATCCGCCTCTGCTTAGCCGTCTAACCTAGAACTTTCTCACACTTCCGACAATCACGCATACACATTCATACATAYATATGTGAGTGTGTCTATAAGTTCTGCGTGGAGTTTAGTTGCATTCAAAGTCATTTAAATTATGCAAATTATTGTTTTATAGCTCTGTGTGTGTGAGTGTATGTGTTAAGCATGCTTTCATCGCTTTTAATCGTTTTCTAAGTATTACGATTGTTTCTTTTATCATTTTTTTTTCTTAGAATTTCATAGGCGTACATACAAGTGTATAATCTTAATTTCTTTTGTGCCATTTCTATTCCCTATTCTTCGTTTTTCTTTCACGCTGCCATTTCAGTTGTTTTAAAAGTCGTTTTAGCGCCCGTTCAACGCCGCCTAAGGTCGATATATTTCAAACATCAGCTTCCTATTCAACGTTGCTGCTTCCCACGCGTTCAGCTGCCTTTTTTGCCAGCTTTTATGATTTATTCGCAGAAATTACTATTTTCTAAAATGATCTTTCCTCGTTATAAGACATGAGGGAGAGATCAACAAAGGAACTTTTTATTTAAATATTTTTCAAAATAAATTTGATATATAGTACGTATGTTTATATAGCGTCTACCAATAGGAATGACGTGACTTTGACAGCTCRTGGCGACCAAGTTTGTTTACGTATTTTCGTCAAATTTTGTCAGTATGTTCAGATAGATTTGCCATTTCATAATGTCACTTTTCACTCTGGGGATGAGTCAAATCCGCGTGTGGTTGAGGAAATGCCATTATGATGGATTTCAAGAACTGTGCGCCGCCTCGTGTTTCTCGTCTAAGCATGGACACATTTTATTCAAAGTTTAGCGGCCCGTTAGTCATCAGCCAATTAATCATTTGATTTAACAAATGTTTTTTCGCTAGCGGTGTGTTCAATCCAAGGCTCCGCTAATCAACCTGCAACGATCGAGGAGCTCGAAGGCAATATTCAGCTGACTATACCCGAACTTCCGGGCGAAATGCTGCAACGGGTCATCGAAAATTAGCGTAAACGGATGGAGAAGWGCAAACTTTATATTCTAAAATACCCTAAATTAACCCTGCTTTACTTAAAGCTCTTACAATATTAATTCTTTTTGTAAATATTTTCTTATATAATGTTAGATTGATTATTTCAAAATAAAAATTTCATTTTCTTTTCATTTTAGGTGAGTACCAATGGCGCTTGAATAGTTTTTCAAAATTTGGATTTCCAATAAAAAAAATTAACATTCAGTTACATTTCGACGAAAATGAACAACAAAAAGCAGATTGAGTTTCCTACAGCCTTATTCCACGTACTGGTATAAAAATTGTATAACCTCAAATTAAATTTAAACTCTATAACCTCGAAATTTATGATTTTTGACWTATTACTTACGTTCTGAGAATTTTCAAATATTTAGAAGTCATACTTTGAGCAAATCGGTCACTGCTGCTTTTCAAATTAGTAAAAAACAAGAAAAAACGTTAACTTCGGCTGCACCGAAGCTAATATACCYTTCACAGGTGCATWTTTTTTAGTAACCACGCGTTCAGTTTGTCTGCAAGCTATACGCTATAGTAATCCGATCAGARCAATTTTTTCGGAGATTATATTATCACCTTAAGCAGTAATTCATGTTAAATTTCGTGAAGACAACCACTTCAAATGCCAAAGTTTTCCATACAAGAACTTGATTCCAATCATTCAGCTTACATGGCAGCTATATGTTATAGTGGTTCGATATCGGAAGTTGCGATAAACGAGCAGCTTCTTGAAGACGTTTGCAAAATTTCAGAACGATATATTCAAAACTGAGGGACTATTTCGTATATATACAGACGGGCAGACAGACRGRCAGACAGACGGACATTTCTAAATCAACTTCGCTCAACATACTGATAATTTACTATATATATATATATACTTTATAAGGTCTCCGGCGCTTCTTTCTGGATGTTACAAACTTCGCGACAAACTTAATATGCCCTGTTCAGGGTATAAATATAGTTATGATTTATAAGGATCTTTCAGGAGGTTAAATGGGAAAATCTTATGGATTGATATTCGTTTTTTCCTTTAAAAACATCGAAAATATAAATGCTAAACACGCTTTTTTCCGAAAAAATCCCTACTTGTATTGACACTTTTTGCAAATAATTAGCATATTTTCATATTTCTTCTCTACAACTGCATTAAAAATCACCTTAAACTAAATTAAAATATTTGGCTCTAGACTCCAAAAGCATGTATGTCATGACAATAATCAAACTTTTGACAGTTTGTCAACATAAAAGTGACAGCTGTCAACAACTACATTGCAGAAAAGGCAAGAAAAATCCAAGCAAGGAAAAGGCATATGTAGCAAATAAATAAAAGCTGAGGTGGTAAAAGAAATGAAAAATCGCCAACGACAAAAATGCAAATGAAAAACATTTGTTACACACAGCCGAGCGCAAGAAAAAATCTTATACAATTGGCTAGAGAGATAGCAACACAAGATGTGCATAATTTRGTGTGAACAAAAATGCGTGGGACTAACAACAACAGCAGCAAAAACACAATGAACCAAGATAAGGCAAGAAATAGAAATGGTTATGGGCAATAAATGTGCGACAAAATGAGAATATTTAGTAGCGAAAAATAAAGTAAAATTCTTAAYTAAATTAACTATAATATATTTATACACAAATTAAGTAATTCCATGGTATAAAATAAAAGAAAGCGCAATGTGAAAATAAGTAAAAGGAAATATAAAAAATTCAATTAAAATGCAAAATATCATATATATGTATATATGTACACATATGGACATACAGACATTGGTAATAAAACAATTATGCGCTAATTTGGTGGAAGTCATAAAGAAATAGTGTGTTCAAAAAAGTACACTCAGCATTTTGAATTGAATGMGTATGTGAAAAGAGCTAGCTGAAGCTAGAAACTGTGTGACCGAATGCTGCAAAGTGTCAACGTATGTAAGAAAGAGTTGCCGCTGAAAAATGTGACAAACGAGCAACACGTCATGATTGCATTTAAGATAAGCTAACCTCGCCATCAGCGGCGACAGTAGCAGCCGCCACACGACCATTCATCATTACGGCAAGAAGCAAAGAAAATAAAGAAAACTTTCTTACCTAAGCATAGAAAAAATTTAAAAAAAGCATATATTAGCTAAACGTCAGCTCAACTACCGACTTACCGAGTTACCGAGTCGGTAGATAAAATTATTTTCCCAAGCAACCGCGTAACAAAATAGTCATCATCTGCTATATATGCCATGCCGAAATAATTGGCTCGAGGAAAAAATTTTAGCACTAAAATATATTATCATATTTTATTGCACTCGCCATTATACGCGCTAAAGATAACAATAAAATAAACTATTATAAAAAATTTAAATTTTGCGAAACAATAATTGGCTGCTGACTTCGAAATAAAGATTTTCTCACATGCAAGAAAAAGCCTTTAAGCCTTTTGGAACACAAAATGAAATTAAAGCGTTTAGATCAGATATAAAATTTTGAGTGCCAATTGTGAGACTCAACATTATTTCTGTCTTAAACATAAACCGATATATTGCGAAATTTTGAAGGAAACTATAATATTTATGTTAAAAAAAAAAAACCTAATTAAAGAGTAGCTTAGCCTTCCTGGCACACAAATATTGCAGTGAAGACTTTTTACTATTTTAATGAAGCGCAAATCCCTTTCTCGCAGCTTATGCGCGGGAGTTAAGCTCCGCATACTTTCTTCGATTGATTTTTTATAACCTTTAACGTGCTGAAAGGTCAGTGYAGTTGCTAGTTATATTTTGCATAACGATGTTTTTGAGCTCCTTCAAAAGCTGACATTTGTGCAATTGTTTTGAACACTGAAATAATTGATTTTAAGGACATTTTATAGATATACATAGATTCTACGATATGTTATGTACATATAATAATTGATAAGTGATCCTTATAATGGCTGCCAACATACATAACTTATGTATAGGTTATCTGTTAACATTTGATTTGAAATGGAATTTCGTATGAATCTGTCAGGAATCAAACGTTAACTTACTTTAACTTACTTTCTAATTTTACAACTTTATGGATTTCATTTGACCTCATCGTTAAATTTTTATATAACCTTTACTGCAAATACACACTTTAGTTTTTCTGGATATCTTCATTTTTTTTTGTACAGCAAGCAGTAACCCTTCAGTGGACAGGTTCTTAAACATGCCTTCAGTGTTTAAATATATCACTCAAGTAATCTGTGTGCTATTTATCAGAAATTTTTCTAATTCTATCAAATCTAACTTCAAATATACCCTTTGGGTTCTGCCCAAGACCTTTAGYCTGTTTACAGAGTAAATATTTAAACAGAAGCTCTCTAAAGCCATTGCAAATGCAGCCTTTCAATCGTAGAATCTATACGCAATTGCAATTGTTGACAGAAGTGTTCACACTTTAAACCAATTAAAATGCCATTCAACAAGTTTCTTTACACAAATGAKTATTTCATACTACCACTTAAGTAGGTGCGGATCATGCTCGTACGCATACGACCATGTATTTTAAGCATCGGCAAATATTGTACAGTAGCTTACGTATCAACAATCAATAATTGAACTGCTGATTATTGATTGTTGACACATGGAACAAAACAAAGCAGGCGAAACCGTTAACTTCGGCTGTCCAGCAGTTAAAATACCATGCACAGGTGAATTTTTTATAGCAAAAAGTTTTCYATAAAAGAACTTCTTTTCGATCTATCAGTTTGTATGGCAGCTATATGTTGTAGTCGTCCGATCTGAATAATTTCCACGGAGCTTATGCCGGTGCYTTGGATAATAATTTATACTAAAGAGTGTGAAGATTCCTTGACAAATAAAACTGTTTTTCACACAAAAACTTGATTTCGATCGAACAATTTGTATGGCAGCTATATGCTATAGAAGTCCGATATCAACGGTTCCGTCAAATGAGCAACTTGTCAAGAAGAAAAGCAAGTGCGCAAAATTTCAGATCGATATCACATATGCCTCTCTGCCAGACACGCATGGCTAAATCGGCTCAATTCGTAACGCTGCCTGTTTATATGTACATATATGTATATATTCTATAGGCTCTCCGACATTTCCTTCTGGGTGTTACAAACTTCGTGACATACTTAAYATACCCAGTTCAGTGGATACATATGGGGCCAAAAGATTGACTTGCAGCCTGAACGCCATATTGCTGAACTCGCTCCCAGTCTGAGATATGGTACACCATTGGACAACTTACAGCATACAAATACTTTTATGCACATATGAGTATTTTATTTTGATTTTCATTTTTCTTTGCTTATATTTATTGTTGCTTTTGCATTTATCTAATCAATTAACCAAATTCACTACACTTCGAACACTAATGAACACAAATAGTTTTGTTGTTAAACAATTTGTTAAATAATTGCATGCCAAGGTGTGTAAAACAAGGCAATAAAGCCAAGTAAAAAGTTTAATTAATTCAAATCRCCAACGCTGAGCGGTAAGCTTGTACAATTTATATACTTATAAATACATATATATATTTTTTTTAATTTTTCCTCAAGCATTTTTCGATAACCAACCACCCTTAGCGGTCTCATTCAATTTAGTTGAAATCATTACTATATATACATATGTACATACATATATGACTATTTAATACCGTATCATGACACTTCACCTACCGCTAACCGCATTCGAACAGTTTTGTTGATAAATTCATTATTTATGATTTATCGCTTAAATTAGACCCTTGTGACAATTTGTATGCGTTTAATTGAGCAGAAACACGCCCACTGCCGTGATAAAAGTTATACTTATAAATATWTTGATGCGGAAACCACTTTTATGGGTATTGTAAATTCTCATAATTTACAGCGATTGGCTAATGAATGGGCGTGTTGGCGCCTTTATCATATAGTATGTAACATGAATTATATATAATACTTTTTTCAGCAGCCAGTACTTGTTGTTTGATAAGCTTATCAGCACTGTAGAGGAGAGAGGTGAAATGAATTAGAAGTTTGGATCTGATTACTCTTGCAATAAGTAGTTGCAATTATCTTGAAGTTCTCACCTATACATAAACAACATAAAAGTATCGCTTAATATCAGGCTTTTTAGACACCATACTATTGAGTAGTCGAAAAAGTCTTTTCGTATTTCTACTCAAATTTCAACTTTTTTCCGCTAGAGACATTATTTCATCACTGTAAAACTTTTCTGGTTTCTCGGCAAAAAACTGCGTCAAGTAATTTTCACAGACTTCTCTTGAAGCCAACTTTACTCCATTAAGGGAGTTCTGCATTGACCGAAACAAATGGTAGTCTGATGGTGCGAGGTCATCAATATACAGATGTACATTCGGTCGATTAAATTTTTCATTTGGTACCCAAACATCTAGCTTCCTTTTGTACCATTCGCTTCAGAAATGTTTCGATTTCATTTCGTTTCAATAAAGAATCGCTGATGTTAATTCGGTCGATTAAATTTTTCACAGACAATTCATTTGGTACCCAATCATCGAGCTTCCCTTTTTTAAATAGTACGAAACCGCTTGATGATGAATGTTAAGTTCCTTAGCGATGTCATGGCTGCTTATGTGACGGTCCTGGTCAATCTTTTCCATAATTTCATCGACTTATTCAACGATAGGTCTTCCAAAGCGAAGTGATTCTTGCACATCGAAAAATTTTCAGAACGGGAGCGCGCGAACCATTATTGTGCTACACGAGCTGATACAGCATCGTCTCCGTAAACTTCACAAATTTCTTTGGTGGCTTGCGAGGTATTCTTCCCTTTTTTATAAAAAAAATTCAAAATATCGCGAATTAATTTATTATTTTCACTAATTTTTCAACAGCTGTAACTTTTTTCAACTTCCTCGAATTTAATTTTTTTTTTTTTTGTGTGTTACATGATGCTTGAAATCCCACCTTTCCAACACTATATGGAACGACACAATGTGATTGGTAGCACTGGAAATATACGAMTACTATGACATTAATTGGCAAAATACGAAAAGACTTTTTCGACTACCCAGCATATACCATATAATATAAAAGTGTTCGGGCTATAATAACATTTTACGTTGTTGTTTTTTAGGACAAACCACATAACTAAGTGTAATACCATTTTTAAGCCACTTTGCCRCTACCATATATACATAAGTTCATATTTACATAAGTCTGTATATACATACATACATAATATATGTAATGCGATATCAAAAATGTTGAATAAAATTAAAAAATTACAAAATAAATACCTTAACAAGCATATCGCCTGCATTGGCAATTATAAACATTTCTGAAATTGAAGCAAATATGAATATGGCGAATTATTAAGTTGCAACAACGGCACAAAAATTATTAGCCATTTTGGTGTAAGCGCCATTAACAAAATCACAAAATCGGTTGTTACGTGTAGCAACGGTGGATATGTTTATGTATATATGTAAACATACATACGCATTGTCAACAACGTATTTACCGCAAGCAATTAGGCGCTTAGTGTCGCAGCTGTGACAGTTAAGCATGCAACAAATCAACAAAACGGAATAAGTGGCAACAGTTGTGGCAACTTGTTTTCAGCGCGGCGGAGATGCCGTTAAACGGCAGAAATGGCCAAGAAAAGTGAAAACATGGTTAAAATAAAAACAAAAAMAATAAGCACAATTTGAACAAACTGTATAAGAAAATAAAGATGCTAAAAATAAACATTACAGCACCACACAAGCCGAACAAACGGACGGACAAATAAAACTCGTGTTGTCAGTGCTGCTGGATCGTGTGAGTAGAGTACCAGAACCGCCAAGCTTACGACGCAGTGGACAACCAGCGYGTTTCGACAGTTACACGCCAAGCAAAGTAACAGCATTTTCTGCCATTTGGTCGACTCATTTGCCTGCTGCATGAATAGCAACAAATSTTTGTCATCACTCACCACAGTCAAGCATTGCTGCCAGTATTTTCCATACCAACTTGTGTTGCAACTGTTTAATCGCTTTGAAAACTCATTGATTCGCTCAGCTCAGCGTTCATTGGACGTTAATTTGTCAGCATTTAATGTTGTCAAGGCGTTGTACACGATTAATTGCTACGAAAGAAAGCGAAACTGTTACACATGCAACAACATTATTATATTTTGCAAGTAAATATTCAATAACAAACCATAAGTAACAACATGCTGCAGTGAAACCGGTCTAAGGCGAATTTCTGTAACACAATAATTTTGATAGCAAAACTAACACAAAGTGTGGCCTTTTAGGTAGGTTAGTTTAGTATAACTTAACAGGTGGGCTGAAAAGTTTGAAGACTAACATAGAWAACAGTTTTTTTGGTACAATTTGATTTTATTATTCACCCAGATCGTACTTTGTTMTTCAATTCGACCATCAACTATCGTGGTTTGCAAACAGTGGCCAAATAACGAAGTTCGTCCAGKGTTAAATATAGTTACCTTCAATTATAGCAGTCAAAAACGTTTTCAAAACCATTTTTATAATAAATCTCACACACTTTCTGCGATTATCTCTTGATTGTTGCTAAATTTTTTACCAACGGGCATTGTCTTGAGCTCTGAAAACATGAAATAGTCGCCGGGGCCATAGCTGGAGAATACGTTTGATGCAGAAGCGAATTGAAGCCCAATTCATGGATTCTTTCCAACCTTTTCACACTGACTGCAATTGTTTGGTGAAACAGAACTTTCCGCTTTTGCGACGATTTCGTCCTCCAAACGGTTCAATAACGTCRTGTAATAGTTGTTCTTTTTGATGGTTCTTCCTTTTTCAAGGTAGTCGATAAAAATTATTTCATTTCGAGCGAGTTCATCGTTTGCAATCCACACGAATTACTTGGGTGGATTTTGGGRCTTCGGAGTGAAATTATGTARCAATGTTTCATTATTGTACACATATCGATGCAAATATTCTAGTTTGTTACTCTTGAATATATCCAAACACTGTTCTGAATCATYCACTCATCGTTGTTTTTGCTCAAAAGTGAACACCCAATTTGCCCAGAGCTGTCTCATAACGAAATATTCGTGAATGATATGATGTACACTTACAGTTGATATCTTTAGGGTGCCTGCTATCTTGAACAGCTTCACATTACGGGCATCTACAATTATTTTGTGGACTTTTTTGCTGTTTTCGTCAGTAGCAACCTCATTTCACCACGTCCAAACTTAACATAACAATCCTTAATGATTAACTTTCCTTTGACAGTATATTATTACTCGTCAGCAAGCCAARTTTTTACCTCAACTCCTGAAAAAATCTTCCCGTGCTTTTTTTCCCCCTTCAAAATAATTTTTCAACACACGAATTTACTCTTTCCATTTCTTCACAGTACAAAAAGTTACTTCACTCAAACTGACATGGTCCACAAACTATTGATCCCAGAGCTGCCAAATTTATGCACACGCCTTTTGAATGTTATGTCTTGTTCTTGAACCCGAGAAATTTAAAGATTACTTTTCGAAGCTAAAGACGAAAACGTGAACGAAAAATGCAAATCTTATCTTAATTTCACTAAAACCAGTGAAAAAAATCGATACTAAAAATTTTATAGAAGAAATAGGTTATCACAGTACTATTGAAATGGATGTTGAGTTGTAAGAGACATTTTACTTCTTCTGAAGCAGTACCTTCTCATAATATTAAATGTCTTTACTTTATGCTATAAGCAAGGAAGATTTAAAAATTGTATTAGGCCTTAAAACACTTCACCATAAGATGCTTAATGCAAACGAAAGCTCTACTTAGGGATATGACAGCATCAATGAAAATATAGTGAAAGCTCTCGAAAGTTTAAGACTTTTACAACTTTTTCAGTTTCATTTGCTGGCTAAAAATTTTGTACCGCGAAATTAAATTATTGAAATATTTTCCTTTATGCATAGTTATTAAATATCCTTTACTCTAAAATATAATAAAATCGCTTAAAATTAGTTGGTGTTATTCAAAAACTTCAAAGAGATAACCAATGTTTTTATCTATTTATACAGATGTATATGTAGTTTCTATTCATGCCCGAGAAATTATTTTTCTGTCGTTTTTATACTCTCGCAACAAAGTTGCTGAAGAGAGTAATATAGTTTTGTTCACATAACGGTTGTTTGTAAGTCCTAAAACTAAAA